>NW_024103575.1:16780-44078 GCF_003945595.2 Pipra filicauda | reverse complement strand
GAAGGTGGATGACCATATAGGATGGCAGATGGGCATATAGGGAGGTGGATGAATTTATAGGAAAGCAGATGGGAATATAGGAAGGTAGATGATTATACAGGAAGATGGATGAGCATATGGGAAGGTGGAAGGACATATAGGAAGGCAGGTGAGCATATAGGAAGGTGGATGATCATATAGGAAGGCAGGTGAGTGTTTAGGGAGGCAGGTGAGTGTGTAGGAAGGCAGGTGAACATATAGGATGGTGGATGGGCATATAGGAAGGTGGATGAGTATACAGGAAGCTGAGTGTAGGAGGAATGTATAGGATGAGTGTACAGGAAGGCAGGAGAGCGTGCAGGAGGTCTGGGAATGCCGAGGAGCTCCTGGAAAGGCCATGGAGCACTTGGGAAGGCAGGGGAGTGTGCAGGAGGTCTGGGAATGCCGAGGAGCTCATGGAAGGGTTGTGGAGCACAGGGGAGTTTACAGGAGGTCTGGGAATGCTGAGGAGCTCCTGGAAAGGCCGTGGAGTACCCGGGAAGGCAGGGGAGTGTTCAGGAGGTCTGGAAATGCTGAGGAGCTCCTGGAAGGGCCATGGAGCACCTGGGAATGCAGGTGACTGTGCAGGGCTTCCAGGGCTGGGATGAGATCCACGGAGCCTCCCAGAGCTCCTCCCGGAGCGGGGCCGTGCCGGGATGACTCACCCGCCGCTTCCAGCGGAATTCCAACGGCAACACAGTGGGATTGGAACCGTCCTGGCTCCCAAACCGGGAATAAAGTCATGGGACGGGGTTGGGTTTTTTTTAGGGTTGGGTGTTTTTTTTAGGATTTGTTTGTTGGGGTTTTTTTTTCCCCATTTAAGGTGAAATCCCGTTTTTTTTTACCGACTCATCCCAAACGAAACCACCGCGGGCTGGAAAAGTCTCCTCCCCGATTCCCGGGATGGGGGGAGGGCAGGAGGTGCCACTTCCCATGGGATTCGCTGCTTTCCCACCAGCAAATGGCCAAGGAGAGGGGATGGGAAGCAGGGAAGGAGAAGGGATGGGAAGCAGGGAAGGGATGGAAAACAGGGAAGGAGAAGGGATGGGAAGCAGGGAAGGAGAAGGGATGGGAAGCAGGGAAGGAGAAGGGATGGGAAGCAGGGAAGGAGAAGGGATGGGAAACAGGGAAGGAGAAGGGATGGGAAGCAGGGAAGTAGAGGGGATGGGAAACAGGGAAGGAGAAGGGATGGGAAGCAGGGAAGGGATGGAAAACAGGGAAGGAGAAGGGATGGGAGGCAGGGAAGGAGAAGGGATGGGAAGCAGGGAAGGAGAAGGGATGGGAAGCAGGGAAGGAGAAGGGATGGGAAGCAGGGAAGGAGAAGGGATGGGAAGCAGGGAAGGAGAAGGGATGGGAAGCAGAAGGGATGGGAAGCAGGGATGGGAAGCAGAGAAGGGATGGGAAGCAGGGAAGGGATGGAAAACAGGGAAGGAGAGGGGATGGGAAGCAGGGAAGGAGAAGGGATGGGAAACAGGGAAGGGATGGAAAACAGGGAAGGAGAAGGGATGGGAGGCAGGGAAGGAGAAGGGATGGGAAATGGAAGGAGAGGGGATGAGAAGCAGGGAAGGAGAAGGGATGGGAAGCAGGGAAGGAGAAGGGATGGGAAGCAGGGAAGGAAGAGGGACGGGAAGCAGGGAAGGGATGGGAAGCAGGGAAGGAGAGGGGATGGGACCTTGCCAATCCCTATGGAGCTGCAGCCAGAGTGGAAGTGCAGGGACATCCCAGGAGCAGGAACAGCAGCTCCGGAACTCCCGGCCCCCTCCAGGCCTTCCCAGCCTTTTGAGGGAGATAATCCCACATTCCCACACCCAAGATCCAGCAAAACACGCCTCTATCCCGCTCCAGCCTCATCCCCATTCCAGCAGAACCCCTGGAAACCACCCCAGGGATGACACAAGGCCCAGCAAGCTCCTTAGAAATGATTAAAATAACAATTAAGTGCCGTTTTCCGGCTCCCCATCCAGAAACTCTCTCGCTCCCGGGGAAGCAAAACCCGCGGATTTTTCCCTGGGATCCAAGCTGGATGGAATCCCAGAAACATTTAGGCTGGAAAAGGCCTTGGAGACGTCGAGTCCAAACATCCCCCGGCGCTGCCAAGGCCACCCCGTGTCCCCAGGTGCCACATCCACAGGGATTTGGGATCCCTCCAGGAATGGGGACGGCCCTTTCCAGGCGGGAATTGTTCCCGGCATCCGACTCTCCAAGCAGCAGTTCCACATTTTTCCCTCAGTGCTTTTCCTTCGGCTGATCCCACCTGGATGCTCCCACCTCCCCCCCCCCCCAGCACTGGGATTGTCCCAGGGGGACACTCGGGGATGCTCAGGGATGACCTGGAGCACCTTTGGGAAGGGATTGGGAAGCTCTCCATGTGCCTAAAGCCGGGAAAACCCTTGGCTGGGCTGGAGGCAGCTCCGGGAATCTCCAGTGTCCTGTGCTCCAAGGAATTTCCAGGGTGTCCTGGGCTCCAAGGAATTTCCAGGGTGTCCTGGGCTCCAAGGAATTTCCAGGTTGTCCTGTGCTCCAAGGGATCTCCAGGGTGTCCTGTGATCCAAGGAATCTCCAGGATGTCCTGTGCTCCCAGGAATCTCCAAAGGTGTCTTGTACTCCAAGGAATCTCCAGGGTGTCCTGTGATCCAAGGAATCTCCAGGGTGTCCTGTGCTCCAAGGGATCTCCAGGGTGTCCTGTGCTCCAAGGAATCTCCAGCTTGTCCTGTGCTCCCAGGAATCTCCAGGGTGTCCTGTGATCCAAGGGATCTCCAGGGTGTCCTGTGATCCAAGGAATCTCCAGGTTGTCCTGTGATCCAAGGGATCTCCAGGGTGTCCTGTGATCCAAGGAATCTCCAAAGGTGTCCTGTGCTCCCAGGAATCTCCAAAGGTGTCCTGTGCTCCAAGGGATCTCCAGGGTGTCCTGTGATCCAAGGAATCTCCAGGATGTCCTGTGCTCCCAGGAATCTCCAAAGGTGTCTTGTACTCCAAGAAATCTCCAGGGTGTCCTGTGCTCCAAGGAATTTCCAGGTTGTCCTGTGCTCCAAGGAATTTCCAGGTTGTCCTGTGCTCCAAGGAATCTCCAGCTTGTCCTGTGCTCCAAGGAATCTCCAGGGTGTCCTGTGATCCAAGGAATCTCCAGGGTGTCCTGTGATCCAAGGAATCTCCAGCTTGTCCTATGCCAGGCTCCGGGCAGCTCCAAGGAATCTCCAGTTTGTCCTGTGCTCCAAGGAATTTCCAGGTTGTCCTGTGCTCCAAGGAATCTCCAGGTTGTCCTGTGCTCCAAGGAATTTCCAGAGTGTCCTATGCCGGTCTCCAGGCAGCTCCAAGGAATTTCCAGATTGTCCTGTGCTCCAAGGAATTTCCAGGGTGTCCTGTGCTCCAAGGAATCTCCAGAGTGTCCTATGTCGGTCTCCAGGCAGCTCCAAGGAATCTCCAAAGGTGTCCTGTGCCCCAAGGAATCTCCAGCTCGTCCTATTCCACATCCAGGTGTCTCTCCGGGAGCGGTGGCGGCTCCTCCTCCTCCTCCTCCCCGGGGCTCTCCGGGGCTCGGGGGGTTTCCCGGGATTGCCGCGGCCGGGGCATCCTGCACACCCAGGCGTACACGGGAATGCCGGGGCTCCGCTCCCTTCCCGCCCCCTCCGGCTCGGGAATGCCGGGATCGCCGCCTTCCAGCCGGGATCGGGGGGCTCCGTCACCCGGAGCCTCGTCCGGCGGCCGGGATTTGTCCCTGATGCTCTCGTAGATCCGTCCCTCGGCTCCCGCCGCGGGATCCGCCTCGGGATCCGCCTCGGCATTCCCGGGAATCGCCGGGAGCTGCCGGTGCCGCAGGAACTCGGGGGTCCTGGCGGGAGGCTCGGAGGGCGGCTGGGAATTCGGGCGGGAATTCGGGTGGGAACGCCGGGGGTCTCCCAGGGAGGGGTTATCCGGGTGATCCGCGGATCCGTCCGCCCGCTGCTGGGGCTCGCCGGGAATGGGGGTTCCTGCGGGGAGGGAAATTGGGATACTGAGCTGGGAAAGGCGATGGAGGGGGGGGGCCGTGCTCCCCATCCCGGGATCCCGGCCCTTCCTTCCCCGATTTCGGGAGGCTCGGCTCCCGACTGGCAGTGCCAGTCTGGGAATTCCAAAGGGAAGGAGGCTCTGGAGAAGCTGCCTCGGTGGGTGTTCCTTGTCCTGCCTGAGCTCAAAGGGGTTTTTTTTGGGGGGGGGGGAAGGACCCCCGGGATGGGGGTTGGGGGGCGGGGACAGCACAGGAGCCGCCGAATTCCTGCTGTGTCCCGGCGGGAAGAGGGGCCTGCCCGGGCAGCACCACCAGGGGAGCACCCCAGTGGGAGCACCCCGATATGGGAGCACCCAAATATGGGCGCCCCAATAGGAGCACCTCAACACGGGCACCCCAATATAAGTGCCCTAGAATGAGCACCTCAATGGGAGCACCCCAATATGGGCACCCCAACATGGGCACCCCAATGGGAGCACCCCAATATAAGCACCTAAATAGGAGCACCCCAATATGGGCATCCCAATATGGGCACCCCAATATGGGCACCCAAATATGGGCACCTAAATAGGAGCACCCAATATGGGCAACCCAACATGGGCACCCCAATATGGGCACCCAAATATGGGCACCCAAACATGGGCATCTCAATATGGGCATCCCAATATGGGCACCCCAATATGGGCACCCAAACATGGGCACCCCAATATGGGCATCTCAATATGGGCATCCCAATTTGAGCACCCCAACATGGGCACCCCAATATAAGTGCCCTAGAATGAGCACCTCAATGGGAGTACCCCAATGGGAGCACCCCAATATGGGCACCCCAATGTGGGCACCCCAATGGGAGCACCCCAATGGGAGCACCCCAATATGGGCACCCCAACATGGGCACCCCAATGGGAGCACCCCAATGGGAGCACCCCAATATGGGCACCCCAATATGGGCACCCCAATGGGAGCACCCCAATATAGGCACCTAAATAGGAGCACCCCAATATGGGCATCCCAATATGGGCACCCCAATATGGGCACCCCAATATGGGCACCCAAATATGGGCACCCCAATATGGGCACCCCAATATGGGCACCCAAATATGGGCACCCCAATATGGGCATCTCAATATGGGCATCTCAATATGGGCACCCAAATATGGGCACCCCAATGGGAGCACCCCAATATGGGCAACCCAACATGGGCACCCCAATATGGGCACCCCAATATGGGCACCCAAACATGGGCATCTCAATATGGGCATCCCAATTTGAGCACCCCAACATGGGCACCCCAATGTAAGTGCCCTAGAATGAGCACCTCAATGGGAGTACCCCAATATGGGCACCCCAATATGGGCACCCCAATGGGAGCACCCCAATATAGGTACCCCAACATGGGCACCCCAATGTGGGCACCCCAATGGGAGCACCTCAATATGGGCACCCCAGAATGAGCACCCCAATATGGGCACCCCAAATTGAGCATTTGGTGTTCAGGGATGGAGCCCCAACCCCCTTTGGGATATGTGGGAACCCCCTTTGGGGTTCAGGGGTGGAGCCCAGACCCCCTTTGGGATATGTGGGAACCCCATTTGGGGTTCAGGGGTGGATCCCAGACCCCATTTGGGATATGTGGGAACCCCCTTTGGGGTTCAGGGATGGATCCCAGACCCCATTTGGGATATGTGGGAACCCCCTTTGGGGTTCAGGGGTGGAACTCTGACCCCATTTGGGATATGTAGGAACCCCCTTTGGGATATGTGGGAACCCCCTTTGGGATATGTGGGAACCCCCTTTGGGGTTCAGGGATGGAGCCCAGACCCCATTTGGGATACGTGGTAAGCCCCTTTGGGATATGTGGGAACCCCCTTTGGGATATGTGGGAAGCCCCTTTGGGGTTCAGGGATGGATCCCAGACCCCATTTGGGATATGTGGGAAGCCCCTTTGGGATACGTGGGAACCCAAGGCCCGGCTCGAGGTCCCGGAGCTCCTCCAAGTTCATATCCCGGGAAATCATTAACCGGGATGTGCCGGCACGGGATGAGCCCCGGAACCTTCGGACTGCGGGGCCCTTCCCAGGGCACGGCCACATCCCACTGGGAATGAGGGCCCCAACATCCCAGTGGGAATGAGGGCCCCAACATCCCAGTGGGAATGATGGCCCCAACATCCCACTGGGAATGAGATTCCCATCCCAGGGCCCTTCCCAAAATCCTGCTGGGAATGAGGGCCCCAACATCCCGCTGGGAATGAGGTTCCCATCCCATGGCCCTTCCCAACATCCTGCTGGGAATGAGGCCTCCATCCCATGGCCCTTCCCAGCATCCCAGCAGGAATGAGGTCCCCATCCCATGGCCCTTCCCAACATCCTGCTGGGAATGAGGCCCCCATCCCATGGCCCTTCCCAACATTCCAATGGGAATGAGGCCCCCATCCAGCTGCTCCCCGCAGCTGCAGCGGGATCCAGGGAGAATCCATGGGCCAGAGGGCCCCGGGAGCGCCCGCAATTCCGGAGGGACACGGCAATTCCATCCCTGTCCCCATCCCAGGCCTCACCTTTGGGAAGCGCTGCTCCCGCGGCGCCGGATCCCGGCTGGACCATCCTCACCTGTGGGGATGTGGGAATGGGGGACATGCGGGGACAGGGATATGAGGGGACAGGGATGTGTGGGATCAGGGATGTGTGGGACAGGGATATCTGGGATCAGGGATGTGTGGGACAGGGATATTTGGGATCAGGGATGTGTGGGATCAAGGATATGTGGGATCAGGGATGTGTGGGATCAGCAGGACACTGTGGGGACAGGGCTATGAGGGGACAGGGATGTGTGGGCTCAAGGATATGTGGGATCAGGGATGTGTGGGACAGGGATATTTGGGATCAGGGATGTGTGGGATCAAGGATATGTGGGATCAGGGATGTGTGGGATCAGCAGGACACTGTGGGGACAGGGATGTGTGGAAACACGATCTGAGGGGACCGGGATATTTGGGATCAGTCTGTTTGGGATCAGCAGGACACGGTGGGGATGGGGATGTGTGGGACAGGGATGGGAGGGGACAGGGATATGAGGGGACAGGGATATTTGGGATCAGGGATGTGTGGGAACAGCAGGACTCAGTGGGAACAGGGATATGTGGGACAGAGATATGAGGGGACAGGGATATTTGGGATCAGAGTTTGGGATCAGCAGGACACAGAGGGGACAGGGATATTTGGGATCAGGGATGCTTGGGATCAGCAGGACACGGTGGGGACAAGGATATGAGGGGACATGGATATTTGGGATGCTTGGGATCAGCAGGACACAGAGGGGACAGGGATATTTGGGATCAGAGTTTGGGATCAGCAGGACACGGTGGGGACAGGGATATGAGGGGACAGGGATATTTGGGATATGTGGGATCAGCAGGACATGGTGGGGATGGGGATATTTGGGATCAGGGATGTTTGGGATCAGCAGGACACGGTGGGGACAGGGATGTGTGGGGGACAGGGATATTTGGGATGTGTGGGATCAGCAGGACACGGAGGGGACAGGGATATTTGGGATCAGGGATGTTTGGGATCAGCAGGACACGGTGGGGACAGGGATGTGTGGGGGACAGGGATATTTGGGATGTGTGGGATCAGCAGGACACGGAGGGGACAGGGATATTTGGGATCAGGGATGTTTGGGATCAGCAGGACACGGTGGGGATGGGGATGTGTGGGACAGGGATATGAGGGGACAGGGATATTTGGGATCAGGGATGTGTGGGAACAGCAGGACTCAGTGGGAACAGGGATATGGGGGGACAGGGATGTGAGGGGACAGGGATATCTGGGATCAGGGATGTGTGGGATCAAGGATATGTGGGATCAGGGATGTGTGGGATCAGCAGGACACTGTGGGGACAGGGATGTGTGGAACAAGGATATGAGGGGACAGGGATGTGAGGGGACAGGGATATTTGGGATCAGGGATGTTTGGGACCAGCAGGACACGGTGGGGACAGGGATGTGTGGGGGACAGGGATATGTGGGGACAGGGATATTTGGGATGTTTGGGATCAACAGGACACAGTGGGGACAGGGATATTTGGGATTAGGGATGTGTTGGATCAGCAGGACACGGTGGGGACAGGGATATTTGGGATCAGGGATATTTGAGATGTGTGGGATCAACAGGACACAGAGGGGACAGGGATATTTGGGATCAGGGATGTTTGGGATGCTTGGGATCAGCAGGACACAGTGGGGACAGGGATATGTGGGATCAGGGATATTTGGGATGCTTGGGATCAGCAGGACACCGCGGGCACCCCCCGCACTCACCCCTCGGACCATCCCAGGGGTTTCTTTCCCGCTCCGGGTGGAAAATCTCCGGCCGGAGCTGCGGAGGGAGGAGAAGAAGAAGGGCCGGGCCGCGTCCCGTTCCCGGGAATTCCGGGATCGGGGTGGGCTCAGAGGTGACACCCCCCTCCATCCCCTCTCCCACCACCCCCTTTTCCCGGCGCTTCCCTTCTCCCGTGGCTCCGGGAGCAACCCTGTCGCCACCCGCGGCGTTCCCAGCGGGAAACCCTCGGGAAGGATCCCGATCCCGGCGTTTTATCCCGATCCCGGTGGTTTATCCCGATCCCGGCGGTACCTGGGGCGGAGGGAGCAGAGGAGGAGCAGGAGCAGCAGCGCCGGGGCCACCAAGGCCACCAAGGCCAGCGGGGCCACCGAAGGGCCGGGAAGGGCCGGAGCCATCGGATCCCGAGGGTTGGGAACGGCTGGGAGAGAAAGGACGGGGATGGGATTGGGATAACTGGGATAACTGGGATGGGGTGATAACGGGGTTGGGGTAATTGGGATGGGAATGGGGGGATTGGGATTGGGATTGGGTAATTGGGATGGGGTTGGGATAATTGGAATGGGATAATTGGGATGGGGATGGGATAATTGGGATGGGGTTGGGATTATTGGAATGGGGTAATTGGGATGGGAATGAGGTAATTGGGATGGGGTAATTGGGGTGGGAATGGGATAATTGGGATGGGGACGGGATAATTGGGATGGGGATGGGGTAATTGGGATGGGATAATAATGGGATAATTGGGATGGGAATGGGATAACAATGGAGTTGGGGTAATTGGGATGGGAATGGGGAAATTGGGATGGGGTAATTGGGATGGGGTTGGGATAGTTGGAATGGGGTAATTGGGATGGGGTTGGGGTAATTGGGATGGGGTTGGGGTAATTGGGATTGGGATTGGGATAATAATGGGGTTGGGATAACTGGGATGGGAATGGGGTAACTGGGATGGGGATGGGATAATTGGGATGGGGATGGGATAATAATGGGGTTGGGGAAATTGGGATGGAAATGGAAAAATTGGGATGGGGATGGGGATAATTGGGATGGGATTAGGTAATTGGGGTGGGAATGGGATAATTGGGATGGGAATGGGATAATTGGGATGAGGTAATTGGGATGGGAATGGAAAAACCATAATTGGGATGGGAATGGGATAATTGGGATGGGATTGAGATAATAATGGGGTTGGGGAAATGGGATGGGGATGGGGTAATTGGGATGGGGTTGGGATAATTGGAATGGGGTTGGGATAATTGGAATAGGGTAATTGGGATGGGGTTGGGGTAATTGGGATGGGAATGAGGTAATTGGGATGGGGATGGGGTAACCGGGATGGGGATGGGGTAACTGGGATGGGGATGGGGTAATTAGGATGGGGTAATTGGGATGGGAATGGGATAATAATGGAGTTGGGGTAATTGGGATGGGGATGGGATAATTGGAATGAGGTAATTGGGATGGGGTTGGGGTAACTGGGAAGAGGATGGGAAAAGTGGGATGGGATAATTATGGGGTTGGGGTAACTGGGATGGGGATGGATAATTGGGATGGAGATGAGTAATTGGGATGTGATTGGGATAATTGGGATGGGGTTCAGGTAATTGGGGTGGGGTAATTGGGATGGGAATGGGATAATAGGAATGGGAATGGGGTAATTGGGATGGGAATGGGATAATTGGGATGGGGTTGGGATAATTGGGATGGGAATGGGGTAATTGGGATGGGGTTGGGATAATTGGGATGGGGATGGGATAATAATGGAGTTGGGGTAATTGGGATAGAATGGGGTAATTGGGATGGGGATGGGATAATTGGGATGGGATTGGGATAACTGGGATGGGAATGGGGTAATTGGGGTGGGAATGGGGTAATTGGAATGGGAATGGGGTAACAGGGATGGGATGGGGGTAATTGGGGTGGGAATGGGGTAATTGGGATGGGGCTGGGGTAACTGGGATGGGGATGGGATAATAATGGGGTTGGGGTAATTGGGGTGGGATTGGGATAATTGGGATGGGAATGGGGTAATTGGGATGGGAATGGGGTAACTGGGATGGGGCTGGGGTAACTGGGATGGGATAATAATGGGGTTGGGGTAATTGGGATGGGATTGGGATAATTGGGATGGGAATGGGGTAATTGGGATGGGAATGGGGTAACTGGGATGGGGATGGGATAATAATGGGGTTGGGGTAATTGGGGTGGGAATGGAGTAATTGGGATGGGAATGGGGTAATTATGGGGTTCCTGGCAGGGGGGAGCAGAGCTGGGAGAGAGGTGACTGGGATGGGATTGGGATTTATGGGATGGGGTTGGGATAATAACGGGGCGCACGGGGCTGCTTAGGGGGTCTCCCGTTCTCCCTTCAACACCGGGAGCAGTTTTTCCAGGGATCCCTCCCCGTCCTTTGATCCCGCGGGGATTGTCCCACCACTCTGCTCCCCTTTTTCCCAGAGGGCAGGAAGATTTTTGGGATGCGGGAAAACTGGGGGGGGGGAAGCGATCCCGGCGCGTGGAGGCGACGTTGGGACACTGGGAATGATGTTGGACATTCCCAAATCCCCCCCTCCCCCACCCCGGGAGCAAACCCGCCTCCCAAAAAAATCCCGACTCCTCCTTCCTTTCTCCCAAGCCCCTGATGCTTCCCAAAACTCCGGGAGTTCGGGAGGGAGATTCCCAAACTCCCGCCGGGCCGATCCCGCTCCGCCGGGGGGGTGACTCAGCCTTTCCCGGAATTCCCGGGATTTGGGAGCCCCCTGGGCGGGACCGCAGGGATTTTATTTTTTCCCTCCGGGATAAAACCGACCCCGGGATTTATTCCCGGCGGACGGAATAAACCCGCCGGGGGTTTGGGAACGGCGACATTCCAAGCGCTGCTCCCAAACCCGCCCGCGAGCCGCCGAGTTTGGGCGAGCTCGGGCTCGGCTTTGCTCGCCAACCCCCCCCCCAAATCCAGGGACGAGGGGGAGAGATTTGGGGCCGGGGGGGGGGGGCGGGGGGCGGAATTCCCGCCGCGGCGGGAATTCCCACTCACCTGGCGGCGGGTCCCGGGATGGGATGAGCCGGGATGGGACGGGCAGGGCTGGCACAGCCGCTCCCGTCCCGCTTCACCTTTGGCCGGGAAGGGAAGGTTGGGTGGCACCCGCCGCTCCCAGGATTCCTGATCCCGGGGGGACACACCCCGGGGACCCCGCGGGAATGGCACGGGAAAACCTGCACCCCGGAAACCCGTGCACCCCGCGGGGGGGCCCGGTGTCCCAAAAAAAGGGGATCTCGTACCCTCAGAGGGCTCCTGGTGCTCCAAAAAAAAGGGGATCCTGAAACCCCACGGGGGTCCTGGTGCCCCCAAAGGGATCCTGAAGCCCCAGGGGGGTCCCGGTACCCCAAAAGGGATCTTGAACTCCCAGGGGGGTCCTGGTACCCCAAAAGGGGATCTTGAACTCCCAGGGGGCTCTTGGTATCCCAGAAGGGGATCCTGAAACCCCACAGGGGTTCTGGTGCCCCTAAAGGGGATCCTAAAACCCTAGAGGGCCCTGCTGTCCCCAAAATGGGTTCTGTACCCCCAGGGGGGTCCTGGTGTCCCAAAAAGGGGGTCCTGTATCCTCAGAGGGGTCCTGGTACCCCAAAAAGGGATCTTGAACTCCCAGGGGGGTCTTGGTATCCCAGAAGGGGATCCTGAAACCCCACAGGGGTTCTGGTGCCCCTAAAGGGGATCCTAAAACCCTAGAGGGTCCTGGTGTCCCCAAAAGGGGTCCTGTATCCCCAGGGGGGTCCTGGTGTCCCAAAAAGGGGGTCCTGTATCCTCACAGGGGTCCTGGTGCCCCCAAAGGGGTCCTGTAACCTCAGAGGGGTCCTGGTACCCCAAAAGGGGATCCTGAAACCCCAGAGGGGTCCCGGTACCCCAAAAAGGGATCTTGAACTCCCAGGGGGCTCTTGGTATCCCAGAAGGGGATCCTGAAACCCCACATGGGTTCTGGTGCCCCTAAAGGGGATCCTAAAACCCTAGAGGGCCCTGGTGTCCCCAAAATGGGTTCTGTACCCCCAGGGGGGTCCTGGTGTCCCAAAAAGGGGGTCCTGTATCCTCAGAGGGGTCCTGGTACCCCAAAAGGGGATCTTGAACTCCCAGGGGGCTCTTGGTATCCCAGAAGGGGATCCTGAAACCCCAGGGGGGTCCTGGTACCCCAAAAGGGGATCTTGAACTCCCAGGGGGGTCTTGGTACCCCAAAAAGGGGATCCTGAAACCCCACAGGGGTTCTGGTGCCCCTAAAGGGGATCCTAAAACCCTAGAGGGTCCTGGTGTCCCCAAAAGGGGTCCTGTACCCACAGGGGGGTCCTGGTGTCCCAAAAAGGGGATTCTGTATCCTCAGAGGGGTCCTGGTGTCCCAAAAAGGGGATCCTGAAACCCCATGGGGGTCCTGGTACCCCAAAAGGGGATCTTGAACTCCCAGGGGGGTCCTGGGACCCCAAAAGGGGATCCTGCACTCCCAGGGGGGTCTTGGTACCCCAAAAAGGGGATCCTGAAACCCCACAGGGGTTCTGGTGCCCCTAAAGGGGATCCTAAAACCCTAGAGGGCCCTGCTGTCCCCAAAATGGGTTCTGTACCCCCAGGGGGGTCCTGGTGTCCCAAAAAGGGGGTCCTGTATCCTCAGAGGGGTCCTGGTACCCCAAAAGGGGATCTTGAACTCCCAGGGGGCTCTTGGTATCCCAGAAGGGGATCCTGAAACCCCACAGGGGTTCTGGTGCCCCTAAAGGGGATCCTAAAACCCTAGAGGGCCCTGGTGTCCCCAGAAGGGGTCCTGTACCCACAGGGGGGTCCTGGTGTCCCAAAAAGGGGATTCTGTATCCTCAGAGGGGTCCTGGTGTCCCAAAAAGGGGATCCTGAAACCCCAGGGGGGTCCTGGTACCCCAAAAGGGGATCTTGAACTCCCAGGGGGGTCCTGGGACCCCAAAAGGGGATCCTGCACTTCCAGAGGGGTCCTGGTACTCCAAAAAGGGGATCCTGAAACCCCACGGGGTCCTGGTGCCCCCAAAGGGGTCCTGTATCCTCAGAGGGGGTCCTGGTACGCCAAAATGGGATCTTGAACTCCCAGGGGGCTCTTGGTACCCCAAAAAGGGGATCCTGAAACCCCAGGGGGGTCCTGGTACCCCAAAAGGGGATCTTGAACTCCCAGGGGGGTCTTGGTACCCCAAAAAGGGGATCCTGAAACCCCACAGGGGTTCTGGTGCCCCTAAAGGGGATCCTAAAACCCTAGAGGGCCCTGGTGTCCCCAAAAGGGGTCCTGTATCCCCAGGGGGGTCCTGGTGTCCCAAAAAGGGGATCCTGTACCCTCAGAGGGGTCCTGGTGCTCCAAAAAAGGGATCCCGAAACCCCACAGGGGTCCTGGTACCCAAAGGAGAATCTTGAACTCCCAGGAGGGTCTTGGTACCCCAAAAGGGGATCTTGAATTCCCAGGGGGGTCCTGGGACCCCAAAAGGGGATCCTGCACTTCCAGAGGCGTCCTGGTACTCCAAAAAGGGGGTCCTGAAACCCCACAGGGTTCTGGTGCCCCAAAGGGGTCCTGTATCCTCAGAGGGGGTCCTGGTACCCCAAAATGGGATCTTGAACTCCCAGGGGGCTCTTGGTGCCCCAAAAGGGGATCCTGAAACCCCATGGGGGTCCCGGTACCCCAAAAGGGGATCTTGAACTCCCAGGGGGGTCTTGGTATCCCAGAAGGGGATCCTGAAACCCCACAGGGGTTCTGGTGCCCCTAAAGGGGATCCTAAAACCCTAGAGGGCCCTGGTGTCCCCAAAAGGGGTCCTGTATCCCCAGGGGGGTCCTCGTGTCCCAAAAAGGGATCCTGTATCTCCAGGGGGGTCCTGGTGTCCCAAAAAGGGATCCTGTACCCTTAGAGGGGTCCTGGTGTCCCAAAAAGGGGATCCTGAAACCCCAGGGGGATCCTGCACTCCCAGGGATCCAGGGGCAGCCACAGCTTCTCTGGGAATTCCAGCCCAGCCCCTCCCCACCCTCCCAGCCAGGAATCCCTTCCCAAACTCCGGTGGGAGCCGGGCTGGGTAGACCTGTTGCCCAACCAGCTCCGGGTCGTTCCCCACTTCCCACCTCCCATCCCGGGAACGACCCTTCCCGCTCTTCCCGCCGCCATCCAGCTTTTTTTTCCCGGTGTTCCCTCGGTCCCGCAGGTGGTGGAGGAGACCCACCTCATCCTCAAGGAATCCGGGATTGGGGATGCTCCAACCCCCCCCGGAGCCGGCTTGGATTCGGGAATTATTCGGGAGAGACGTTCGGAAATACAAATCCACGGAAAGGACGGAGGGATGTTTGCATTCCCGGCGTTCCCGTTTTGGGGAAGAGGGGGGGAAGGAGGCGGGAATGGCGGCGGGAAAGGGGATCCCGGGAGCGCTCGCAGGGTCGGAATAGAAGCAGTGGAATTCCTGATTCCCGGCCTGGTTTGTCCCGGAAAGGGGGGAGTTGGATACCGGGAAGGCTCCCGCTGCTTTTCCAAGGGGATGTTGGTTTTTTTTGGAGGGATCATGGAATGGGTTGGGAGGGAAGGGAAGTTAAAGCTCATCCCGCTCCGACCCCGACGCCTCCCGCTCTCCCGGGTTTCTCCAAGGGAATCCCACCCGGCCTTGGGCGCTTCCAGGGATGGGACATCCCATAAAACCTCGGCGGAGCCCTCTGGATTTGAATTCCCAAGCTCCCAGCTCCGGGTTGCACCCGCAGGAGGGATCTGTACATCAGGGAAGGAATTAATCCCTGGAATTTTCCATCCAAAGTTTCCCTTGAAACAGGTTTTCCAACCGGGACGAGGAGTTGGATAATTATGGAATTAATCAGAGGATACGAAGCCTTTTCCCTGTGCTTTATCCCACGGGAAAAACATGGGAAAAAGGAGGGAGCGGAGACACTTAAAGCTCGTTCCAATCCCGTTTTATTCCACATCGGGGGTTTAAGGAAAACCGGGATTTCTTGAGGGAGGAAAAAAAAGGGGGATTTTTTTCCCCTCGGATGCCAAAATTTCGGGAACGGGAAACTTCAACGGACAACTTACGGAGGCGCCGCGGAAAACCGGGAAGGGGTGAAGGACCTGATCCAGGCCTGGAGCAGAACGAGGGAAGAGGGAAACGTGGAAAGCCGGGGACGGGGCGGAATTTTCTGGGAAGCTCCGGGAATGTGGGGAGGGAGGGGTCGCAGATCCCACCCGGGGGCCCTGAACTCCGTGAATTCCGGCCTTTTCCCCGGACGTGGCGGGCGGGGATGACTCCGTGCGCTCCCTTCTTTTTTTTCGGGAATGCCGGATAAGTGCAGGGAAGCCGATCCACCTTTTTCCGGGAATGCTGATCCACGGGGTTGTTGTTCCCATCCCAACCCACAGAAATCCCGGGAGTTTTAACCCCCATCTCCCGCTCCAAACCCGAGGGGTTTTTTTTTTTTTATGGCCGGAAGCGGGAATTCCGCGGCGCCGACGAGGGAAGAGGCTCCGGGATCCGAAGCCGCCGATCCGCGGGGAACGCGGAGCCGGGGAGAATTCCCGAGGGCTCCCGGAGGGGAGGGAGGGCTCAGGGATTCCCGTGGGTGCCGGCGAAGGTCTGGAATGCCCTGTGGAGCGCCGCGCGCCGGAAGAGCTCCGAGTGCTCCGACGCCGTCGCCGCCAGCGCCGCCGGAGCGTCCGCTGGGGTTTGGGAGCACACGGATCAGCCGGAAAGGGAACAACCGGCACACGGCCCCGACCCCTCGGGAATGTCCTGCGCTCCCGGAGATCCCTGGGATTGGGCGGGCGAGGGGGTTCCTCAGCCCGGGGTGGGATGGGGCGGGATTGTTCCGGTTGGAAAAGCCCTGGGAGAACATCCAAGGGTCCCCCGGATCCGTGTCCCCAAGGGCCACGTCCACAGGGACTGGAGATCCCTCCAGGAATGGCGACTCCAGCCCTGCCCTGGGAAGTTCATTCCAGAGCCTGACAGCCCTTTCCATGTGGGAATTGTTCCCAATATCCCAGCTGCCCCTCCCCTGGCCCAGCTGGAGGCCGTTCCCTCTCCTCCTGTCCCTCGTTCCCTGGGAATTGGGGACCCCCCCTGGCTCCCCCCTCCTGTCAGGGAGTTGTGGGGCGGGAAAAGCTCCCTCCTGATCCCTCTTTTCCCCGGGATGAGCCCTCCCAGCTCCCTCAGATATTCCTGCTGCTCCTTCAGCCATTCCCATTCCAGGTTCTCCAGCCCCTTCCCAGCTCCCTCGGCCATTCCCCGTTCTCCAGCCCCTTCCGAGCTCCCTCAGCCATTCCCGGTTCTCCAGCCCCTTCCCAGCTCCCTCGGCCATTCCCGGTTCTCCAGCCCCCTTCCCTGGCTCCGTTCCCTTCCCTGCACACGCTCCAGCCCCTTCCATGTCCTTCCCAAACTTCCCGATCCTCCTCCCGTTGGATCCTCCTGTCAGGGAGTTGTGGGGGCGGGAAAAGGATCCCCTCCCACCCCCCGAATTCCCAAGGGATCCCGGCAGTGCCCACTCACGGGAGCAGGACACGGTGACTTCCGTGGGGAGGCTCCGAAGGGGATCCTGGTAGAGGAGCCGCGCCCGGAGCGGGAATGTCCGGCTGTTCCTGGACAGGCTGTAGCTGAACTTCAGGAGGTTGCAGAGGGAATTCCGCTGCGGAGTTCCTTGGATCCAGTCGGAAAAGCGCTCCTGGGGGGAGGGAGACGGCTCTGAAACGTGACACCACCGGGAATATTGGGAATGATTCCAGCGTGGAAAGGGCGGTCAGGCCTTGGAATGAACTTCCCAGGGCAGGGCTGGAGTCGCCATTCCCGGAGGGATTTCAGATCCCTGTGGATGTGGCCCTTGGGGACACGGATCCGGGGTGGCCTTGGCAGTGCTGGGAATGTTTGGATTCTGTGATCTCCAAGGGTTTTTCCAACCTTAACTATTCCATGATTCACCTCCCGCTATCCCAGGGAATCCAACCCGGCCTTGGACACTCCCAGGGATCCAGGGGCAGCCACAGCTTCTCTGGGAATTCCAGCCCAGCCCCTCCCCACCCTCCCAGCCAGGAATCCCTTCCCAATCTCCCCCCCAAAGCTCCCCTTTCCCACTGGGATCCATTCCCTGGGGCCTGGCATTCCAGGCCCTGAGCCCCAGGCCCTCTCCAGCTCTCCTGGAGCCCCTTCAGGCTCTGGAATGTGCTCCAAGCTCTCCCGGGATCCTTCCCTTCTCCAGCTGAACCTCCCCCAGCTCTCCCGCTTTTCCCGGAAAACCAAACTCCCCCCTTTGGGAACCCCAAATCCCTGTGGGCATTCCCGAGCCCTCCCAGCTCCCGGGAGCACCTGCAGTTGGTCAGCCTGGAATCTCCTGCTGGAATATCCCTCCAGGTGCTGGGAGAGCAGGGCCAGGAAGCGCCGGAGATCCGTGGCCAGGAAGCGCCGGGAAAGCTGCTCCAGAGGGATGAAGGCGGGGATGGAATGACGCTGGATCCGAACTTCCGGCCGGAGCAGCAGCTCCAGGTGGAAGGAATCCAGGTGGGATCCCTCGTAGGAGGTGCTGAGGGTCAGGCACAGCCCCCGCTTGGAGAGCTTCCCAGAGATCCCTGGGAATGGGGAAGGACAGGGATTGGTGCTTGGAGAGCTTCCCAGGGATCCCTGGGAATGGGGAAGGACAGGGATTGGTGCCTGGAGAGCTTCCCAGAGATCCCTGGGAATAGGGATTAGTGCTTGGAGAGCTTCCCAGCGGATCCTGCGAGAGCTTCCCAGAGATCCCTGGGAATAGGGATTAGTGCTTGGAGAGCTTCCCAGAGATCCCTGGGAACGGGGATTAGTGCTTGGAGAGCTTCCCAGAGATCCCTGGGAATTGGGAAGGACAGGGATTAGTGCTTGGAGAGCTTCCCAGAGATCCCTGGGAATGGGGAAGGACAGGGATTGGTGCTTGGAGAGCTTCCCAGAGATCCCTGGGAACAGGGAAGGACAGGGATTGGTGCTTGGAGAGCTTCCCAGAGATCCCTGGGAATAGGGATTAGTGCTTGGAGAGCTTCCCAGAGATCCCTGGGAATGGGGAAGGACAGGGATTGGTGCCTGGAGAGCTTCCCAGAGATCTCTGGGAACGGGGATTAGTGCTTGGAGAGCTTCCCAGAAATCCCTGGGAATGGGGAAGGACAGGGATTGGTGCTTGGAGAGCTTCCCAGAGATCCCTGGGAATGGGGAAGGACAGGGATTGATGTCTGGAGAGCTTCCCAGAGATCCCTGGGAACGGGGATTAGTGCTTGGAGAGCTTCCCAGAGATCCCTGGGAACGGGGATTAGTGCTTGGAGAGCTTCCCAGAGATCCCTGGGAATGGGGAAGGACAGGGATTGGTGCTTGGAGAGCTTCCCAGAGATCCCTGGGAACAGGGAAGGACAGGGATTGGTGCTTGGAGAGCTTCCCAGAGATCCCTGGGAATGGGGAAGGACAGGGATTGGTGCTTGGAGAGCTTCCCAGAGATCCCTGGGAATGGGGAAGGACAGGGATTGGTGCTTGGAGAGCTTCCCAGAGATCCCTGGGAATAGGGATTAGGGCCTAATTCCCAAATTACCCGTGTAATTCCCAAATTACCCAATTCCCAAATTAAATGCCTAATCCCCAAGGTAACTAATTCCCAAGGAAACTGTCCAATTCCCAAGTTAACCACCCAATTCCTAAGGTGACTTCCTAATTCCAAAGGAAACTGCCCAATTCCCAAGTCAACAGCCTAATTCCAAAGGAAACTGTCTAATTCCCAAGTTACCCGCCCAATTCCCAAATTAACTGCCCAATTCCCAAGGAAACTGCCCAATTCCCAAATTAACTGCCCAATTCCCAAATTAACTTCCTAATTCCCAAATTAACTGCCCAAATCCCAAATTAACTGCCCAATTCCCAAGGAAACTGCCCAATTCCCAAACTAACTGCCCAATTCCCAAGTTCCCCAGTTCCCAAGTTCCCCAATTCCCAAGTTCCCCAATTCCCAAGTCAGCTGCCTCGTTCCTAAGCTCCCTAATTCCCAAGGAAACCGCCCAATTCCCAAGGAAACCGCCTCATCCCAAAGTTAAATTCCTAAGTCCCCGGCTCGCTAATTCCCAAATTCACCGCCTGATTCCCAAGAATTTCACTCCCAAGGCAGTTTTCCAAACTAAACCTTCACCCAAACAACCCCACTCCTCGAATAAATTCCCGCAGCGTTCCCAGAGCGCCGTGGAAAGGAGGGAATTCCCGCTTTTTCCGGCGCTCTCGGCCTCGGTTTTCATGGAAGTTCCGCTCCCGGGAGGCTCCTTTCCCGAAATTCCCCGTTACCTGTGAGGTGGAAAACCTGGAGCAGGGCCTTGAGGCTCCGGATCCTCCACTCCAGGACGGCCCGAGGGTTGGGATGAGCCGGATCCGGCGGCATTCCCGCTTTCCCGAGCCCCTGCGAAAATCCGGGAGAGGAGTCGCCGAAAAAGCTCGGGAAGGGAAATCCCAACTCGTCCCATCCCGCTATCCCGAGCCCTGGGATGGGGCAGTCACGATTTTTCCCCCCTCTGGAAAAGCCTTTCCCAAGGATCCCCCCTCTCACCCCCTTTTCCAGCCGCTCCAGCTTTTCCCGCAGCTCGTCCCTCCGGAGCCGCAATTCCCGCGCCCGGGATTCCAGCAGGGCCGCCCTCTCTTCCCGCTGCTCCCTCTCCTCCTGCTCCACGGCTTCCCGGCGATCCCGAGCTTCCAGCACTTCCAGCTGGGCCAGCACTCCTGGCAGGGGGGAAAAAGAAAAAGGCTCTGGAATGTTCTCCAAGCTCTCCCGGGATCCTTCCCTTCTCCAGCCTGGCCATTCCCAGCTCTCCCAGCCCGGATCCAGAGCCTGCCATTGGATCCAGCCCCAGCCCAGCTCCTCCCTGGGAAGGAGTTCCGGGAACAAGGGGGTTCCCTGGGAATCTCGGCACTCAGGGCAGGGTCTCCCTTCCCCTTTCCTGCCTTTTCCATCCCCACATTCCAGAAAAATCCCTCTGAGTGGATTTGAGTGTCCTTTATCCTGGAATTCTGGGATAGTTTGGGTGGGAAGGGGCATTAAGGATCATCCCATTCCATGTCCAGGGACACCTCCCGCTATCCCAGGGAATCCCACCCGGCCTGGGACACTCCCAGGGATCCAGGGGCAGCCACAGCTTCTCTGGGAATTCCAGACCAGCCCCTCCCCACCCTCCCAGCCAGGAATCCCTTCCCAATCTCCCCCCCAAATCTCCCCTTTCCCACTGGGATCCATTCCCTGGGGCCTGGCATTCCAGGCCCTGATCCCAAATCCCTCTCCAGCTCTCCTGGAGCCCCTTCAGCCTCTGGAATGTTCTCCAAGCTCTCCCGGGATCCTTCCCTTCTCCAGCTGAACCCTCCGCAGCTCTCCCGCTTTTCCCAGAAAACCAAACTCCCCCTTCGGGAACCCCAAATCCCTGTGGGCATTCCCGCCCCCAGGAGCACCTGGAATGGCTTTTCCCAAAGGGGAAGTATCCAAGGAAGAGGGTTTTAGGGAAGCAGAGCTGCTCCCGGCGTCCCAGATTCCCGGGAACTCACCGTGGGGGGGATCCCGTTTTCCCGCTTCCGGCTTCCCTGGATTCCCTGCCGGCCCTCCCTTCCCAGGCTCCATCCCTCGGGAAGAGGCCGTTATTCCTTAAGGAAAAATTCCTCTCCAGTGGGAGCCGGGGAAGCCCCTGGAGCGACCCCACACACGGGGAGAATTCCCACGGATCCGGGGCTGGAAAGAGACGGAGCATCCCGGTTATTTTCGAGGAAAACGCTCCGGGAACGTGGGAATGGGCAGGATGGGAATTCCTGCGGGATGAGGGTGGAGGGGGGGGCAGGGAAGGTCCAAATTCCCGACGGACTCCCCCAAAAACCCCCCAAATTCCCACTAAAACCTCCCAAATTCCCACTAAAACCTCCCAGATTCCCTCCCGAACTCCCAAATTCCTCGTGGACATCCTAAATTCCCCAGGGATCCCGCAAAATTCCCGCTAAACCCCCCAAATTCCCCCACGGACCCCTAAAATTCTGACGGACCCCCCCAAATTCCCCACGGACCCCACAAAATACCCCCAATTTCCCCCTAAAAGCCCCAAATTCCCCCCGGATCCCTCAAAACCCCCAAATTCCCCTCAAAACCCCTCAAATTCCGCCCTGACCCCCCAAATTCCCCTTAAAACCCCCAAAATTCCCGCTAAAACCCCCAAATTCCCCACGGATCCCCCTAACCCCTCAAATTCCCCTGACCCCCCCAAAATCCCCCCATATTTCCCCCAAAACCCCCAAATTCCCCCCAAGAACCCCCAAATTCACCTTAAAACCCCCAAATTCCCCACGGACCCCCCAAAACCCTCAAATTCCCCTCAAAACCCCTCAAATTGCCCCCAACCCCCCAAAATCCCCCCATATTTTCCCCAAAACCCCCCAAGTTCCCCACAGACCCCCCAAAGTCCCCCCAGATTCCCCCGGACCAGCAAATTCCTCCCCAAAGCCCCCAAATTCCCCACGGACCCCTAAAATTCCGCCGGACCCCCCAAATTCCCCCGGAGCTCCCAAATTCCCCACGGACCCCACAAAATACCCCAAAATTCGCCCTAAAACCCACAAATTCCCCACGGACCCCTCAAACCCCTCCAAATTCCCCACGGACCCCCCACATTCCCCCGAATCCTCCCCCAAATTCCCCCTAAAACTCCCAAATTCCCGACAGATCCCCCAAAACCCCCGAATTCCCCATGGACTCCCCCAAACTCCCCCTAAAACTCCCCCAATTCCTCCCCAAACCCCCCCGGAACCCCCAAATTCCTCCGAAACCCCCCCCAAATTCCTCCGAAACCCCCCCCAAATTCCCACGGACATCCCAAATTTCCCCAGGACCGCCCAAATTCCCCCCCAAATTCCCTAAAAACCCCCAATTCCCCCACCCCTTTCCCGGTCTCTCCGCTCTCACCTCAGGCTCGAATCTCCCGCCTCCCGCGCCGCCGGAAGTGCGTCATCACGCCCCCCCGCTTCCGTTCCGTACAACAACATGGCGGCGCCCATCCCCTCTCCACCCGCCTTTCCCCTCCCCGCTGCCGGCGCCCCTGTCGCGCCGCCGTACGGCGACATGGCGGCGGCCCTGGTGCAGTACGTGGTGCTCCGCGGGGACCTGGCGCGGCCGCCGCGGTCGTGGCCGCTGGGCGCGGTGGTGGCTCAGGGCTGCCACGCCGCGCTGGCCGCCGCTCACGCGTACCGGGAGCACCCGGACACCGGCGCGTACCTGGAGCTGGGCGGCGCCATGAGGACCGTGGTGCTGGAGGTGAGGGGGGGGGGCGCGCGGGGCATGATGGGAGCGCCGCGCTGAGGGGAGGGGTGGGCGCCATGTTGGGGGGGGCGAGGGATTTGGGATGGGTGGGAGAATCCAGGTGACGGGAGGGAGCTGCGGGGGATCGCCCTGCGGAAAAGAGGGATCGGGAGGGAGCTTTTCCCGCCCCATAACACGCTGACAAGAGGGGGGAGCCGGGAGGGGGGTCCCCAATTCCCAGGGAACAAGGGACAGGAGGAGAGGGAACGGCCTCCAGCTGGGCCAGGGCAGGCTCAGGTGGGATATTGGGAACAATTCCCACATGGAAACGGTAGTTTCCATGGAATGAACTTCCCAGGGCAGAGGTGGAGTCGCCATTCCCGGAGGGATTTCCAATCCCTGTGGATGTGGCCCTTGGGGACACGGATCCATGCTGGCCTGGGAGTGGTTGGATTCTGTGATCTCCAAGGGTTTTTCCAACCTTAACCATCCCTAAGGATTCTGTGCCATCCTGGGACTATCCTACCTCTCCACAATCCCCTGGAAGGAATTTTCAGGAGGTCCCCAGTTCCCAGGGAACGAGGGACAGGAGGAGAGGGAACGGCCTCCAGCTGGGCCAGGGCAGGCTCAGGTGGGATTTTGGGAACAATTCCCACATGGAAAGGGCTGTCAGGCCCTAGAATGAACTTCCCAGGGCAGGGGTGGAATCGCCATTCCCAAAGGGATTTCCAATCCCTGAGGACGTGGCCCTTGGGGACACGGATCCGTGCTGGCCTTGGCAGTGCTGGGGGTGGTTGGACTCCGCGATCCTGGAGGGATTTTCCGACCCGAAACCATCCCTAAGGATCCTGTGCCATCCTGGCGCTGTCCCAGCTCTCCACAATCCCCTGGAAGGAGTTTTCAGGAGGGTCCCCAACCCCTGTATCCGCAGGCTCCGGACGAGGCGGCGCTGGCGGCGCTGGCCCAGACCCTGCGGCAGCACCGCATCGACCACCGCGTGTGGACGGAGCATCCCGAGGACATTCCCACCTGCCTGGCCCTCCGGCCTTATCCCAAGGATCAGGTGCACCAGCACCTGAAGGGGCTGAAGCTGCTTAAGTGATCCCAACTTCGTCCCTTGGAGTCCCCGTTATTCCGGCCGGGATTTGGAATCCCGGCGGACGCGGCACTTGGAGGTTGCTCCAAGGTTGGATCCCGTGATTCCGAAGGTCTTTTCCAAGCTGAATAACTCCACGTGTTACATTAAAGCTGGGAATCTCCCCTCCGCCCCAAGCTTGGGATCTCGGGGGTTCTGCCGCCTTTGGAATTGTCTCTGGGGGGTTTTTAGGGATGAGTTTTCCAACCTTTGAGCTTCCCTGTGTGTCCATCCCGAGCCGGCCTGGAGCTGAGGGAGGGCAGGGAGAGATGGGAGATCGGGAAGGGATTCCTGGCTGGGAGGGTGGGGAGGGGCTGGGCTGGAATTCCCAGAGAAGCTGTGGCTGCCCCTGGATCCCTGGCAGTGTCCAAGGCCGGGTTGGATTCCCTGGGATAGCGGGAGGTGTCCCTGCCCGTGGAATGGGATGGGACTTAAGGTCCCTTCCCACCCAACCCATTCCATGATTCCATGATTCCATGATTCCATGATTCCATGATTCCATGATTCCATGCTCCTTCCTCATCCTTCCTCTGCCTCCCTCCACAAGCTCTGCCAGCACTGAGCTGCTCCTCCCGGCTCCAAACAGCAGCATTCCCGGTGGGACAGACCCTCACCCTCAAGAGAATCATCCTGAATATGGAAAAGTTTGTGCTCTCCCTCCTTTCCCTGGGAGTGTCCAAGGCCAAGTTGGAGCCACCTGGGATAGCGGGAGGTGTCCCTGAACATGGAATGGGATGGGATTTAAGGGCCCTTCCCACCCAAACTGTTCCAAGATTCCAGGATAAAGGACACTCAGAATCCAGTCAGAGGGATTTTTCTGGAATGTGGGGATGGAAAAGGCGGGAAAGGGGAAGGGAGACCCTGCCCTGAGTGCCGAGATTCCCAGGGAACCCCCTTGTTCCCGGAACTCCTTCCCAGGGAGGAGCTGGGCTGGGGCTGGATCCAATGGCAGGCTCTGGCTCCAGGCTGGGAGAGCTGGGAATGGCCAGGCTGGATTTGGGAAGGATCCCGGGAGAGCTTGGAGCACATTCCAGAGGCTGAAGGGGCTCCAGGAGAGCTGGAGAGGGCCTGGGGCTCAGGGCCTGGAATGCCAGGCCCCAGGGAATGGATCCCAGTGGGAAAGGGGAGATTTGGGGGGGAGATTGGGAAGGGATTCCCGGCTGGGAGGGTGGGGAGGGGCTGGGCTGGAATTCCCAGAGAAGCTGTGGCTGCCCCTGGATCCCTGGCAGTGGATTTCCTTGGATCCCTGGGATAGCGGGAGCTGTCCCTGCCCGTGGAACGGGATGAGCTTTGAGTTCCCTTCCCGCCCAACCCCCTCTGGAATTCTTTTGGCCGCCTTCCCCCTTTCCCGAGCTCCGCAAATCCCGCTCATCCCCAGGGATTTGGTGCCGTTCCCTCTCTCCCATCCCGCCCGGTTTATCCACGATTTTATTCCCAATTTCCCGGCGCCGGCAGCAGGCGGCAGCAGAGCCTCTGGCCGAGCCTCCTCGGCTGGAAAACCGCCGGAAAAACGGGATTTTCCGGGAAAAAAATCACCCCCAAGCCTCTCTTTCCCACCTCTCCCAATTCTCCGGGAGAGAGGGAATTTATCCCGCTTTTCCCGCCCGAATTCCCGTTTTTTTTCCCACAGCGCGGCCAAGTGGAAGTGGGAATTTCGAAGCCGGGGCTGGAAGTGGGAATTTTTTCTGCCCCGTTCCCTCCTCCCGAGGGGGGGGGGGGGGGTTGGGGTCGATCCCAAAAAATCCCGGCGGCAGCGAAATTCCCGATCCAAACAAAACTCCGCTTTTTTTGTTTGTTTGTTCGTTTGTTTTTCGATTCGTTTTTCCACACAAAAGCAGGAATTATCATTATTATTATTATTATTAATATTATTATTTGGTTTTTTTTTCCAGAGAGGGACCAAAAAACTCCCCCCCCTCCCCCCCAAAAAACCCCACCCCAACCCCCCCTAAAAAAAATTTCCGCGATATTAACAAGAGGGAAAGACAAGAAAAAAAAAAAAAAAATGACTTGATCCAGAGTCAGACCTATTTAAATGGGAAAGCAAAAAAAAAAAAACTTAAATCAAAAAATAAAACCAAAATAAGTTTTTTTTTTTTTTTTTTCCTTATTTTTTTTTCTTTTCCCGACAGGATGCTTCAATTATTATCATTCTTTTATTATTATTATCATTATTATTATTATTAATATTATTATTATTTATTTATCATCATCATTATTATTACCACCATTTTATTTTAAATAAGCTACTCCAGCTGGTTGTTTTTGTTGTTTGTTTGTTTTTTTTTTCACCACGATTCGGAGCAGAAAAAAAAAAAAAAAAAAAAAAAAAAAAAAACCTCGACGGCTTCGTTTTATTTCGGATTTCGTCAGAAAATTTATCTACAAGAGCCCCTCCCCCTCCCCTCCCCCTTTCCTCCTTCCCCCCCTAAAAATTATTAATTATTATTGCGGGTTTTCCCCCCCCACCCAAAAAAAAAAAATTTCCGCTTTTTTTTTTTTTTTTTTTTTTTTTTTTTTTTTTGGTCTTTTTTTTTTCGTTGTTTTGATTTTTTTTCCCCCCCACTCTTCCTGCTCCACGTTTGTCCCGCCCCCTCCTTTTATTTTATTTTACTTTATTTTATTTTATTTTATTTTATTTTTCTTTTCCCCTCCCCCTGGGAAAAGGGGGGAAGGGGGGGGGGGGCGGGAAAAATGTGGATGGAAAAAAAACGGGTGGAAAAGGCGCTTTCTTTGTCGTTTGTGTTTGTTTTTGTTTGTTTTGTTTTTTTTTTTTCCTTGGAAAACCGACAAATCCACGAGTTGCTAAAAAAGCTGATTGTACGCACAAGCCCAAAAAGGGAGGGGGGAAAAAAAAAACGGGGGAAGGGATTAAAGTAAAAAAAAAAAAACTCGGCTTTTCCCGCGGAATTCCAGCGCCGATCCCGCCGTCAGTGACAGATCCAGCTGAGACTGAGCGTCCTCTTCCTGCCCTGGCTTTTCCCGGGAATTCTGGCTCCGGGAAGGAGCCGACGTGGGTGGAAAAATCGGGGTTAAAGTCGGGATTAAGGTCGGGATTAAAATCGGGATTAAGGTCGGGATTAAGGTTGGGATTAATGAACCCCCCCCTCCGGAGTTTGGGCTCGGGTTTAGGGAGAGGCCGGAATTCCAGAGGGGGAGGAGGAAAAGGGGGGAAAAGGAGGGAAAGGGGGGAAAAAAGGAGGAAAAGGGGGAAGGGGGGAGAAAGGGGGGAAAAGGGGGAAGAAAAGGGGGAAAGGAGGAAAAAGGGCACGGGGGGCGAACGGGGGGACAAGGGCGAAGAAACGGGGGCGGCAGGGAAAGGAGGAAAAAGAGGGAGCAGGAGGACAAGGGACGAAAAAGAGGAAAGGAGGGGGGAAACAGGAGGAAAAAGGAGGGGGAAAAAGGAGGAAAAGGGGGAAGAAAAAGGGGGAGAAAGGAGGAAAAAGAGGGAGAAGGGGGAAAAGGGAAGAAAAGGGGGAAAAAGGAGGAAAAGGGAACAAAAGGGGGAAAAGGAGGAAAAGGGGGAAAAAAGGAGGAAAAGGGGGAAGAAAAGGGGGGAGA
>NW_024103575.1:0-11884 GCF_003945595.2 Pipra filicauda | reverse complement strand
AAAAAATGGAATTGAGGGAGAACACCCTGGAAAAACTCAGTTTGGAGTCCCCTGGAGAAGGGGAGCAGCCCTGGGGTGGTGGTGAGGTCCTGGTGGGTGAAACTCAAGGGTTGGTGAGTCCTGGAGTGGGACTCAGGGAAGGGGAGGGACACTGGGATGATTTGGAACAATGTTCATCTGGAAAAAATGGGATTGAGGAAGAACACCCTGGAAAAACTCAGTTTGGAGTCCCCTGGAGAAGGGGAGCGACCATGGGGCAGTGGTGAGGTCCTGGTGGGCAAAGCTCAAGGGTTGGTGAGTCCTGGAGTGGGACTCAGGGAAGGGGAGGGACACCGGGATGATTTGGAACAATGTTCGTCCGGAAAAAATGGGATTGGGGAGGAAGAACCTGGAAAAACCCGGTTTGGAGTCCCCTGGAGAAGGGGAGCGGCCCTGGGGTGGTGGTGAGGTCCTGGTGGGGCGAAACTCAAGGGTTGGTGAGTCCTGGAGTGGGACTCAGGGAAGGGGAGGGACACCGGGATGATTTGGAACAATGTTCATCTGGAAAAAATGGGATTGAGGGAAGAACAACCTGGAAAAACCCGGTTTGGAGTCCCCTGGAGAAGGGGAGCGGCCATGGGGCGGTGGTGAGGTCCTGGTGGGCAAAGCTCAAGGGTTGGTGAGTCTTGGAGTGTTCCCTATGGATCCACGGGGAAGGGGAGGGACACTGGGATGATTTGGAACAATGTTCGTCCGGAAAAAATAGGACTGAGGGAAGAACAACCTGGAAAAACCCGGTTTGGAGTCCCCTGGAGAAGGGGAGTGGCCCTGGGGTGGTGGTGAGGTCCTGGTGGGTGAAACTCAAGGGTTGGTGAGTCTTGGAGTGTTCCCTACGGATCCACAGGGAAGGGGAGGGACACCAGGATGATTTGGAATGGTGCTTGTCTGGAAAAAATGGGATTGAGGGAGAACACCCTGGAAAAACTCAGTTTGGAGTCCCCTGGAGAAGGGGAGCGGCCCTGGGGTGGTGGTGAGGTCCTGGTGGCAAAACTCAAGGGTTGGTGAGTCCTGGAATGTTCCCTACGGATCCACAGGGAAGGGGAGGGACACCAGGATGATTTGGAATGGTGCTTGTCTGGAAAAAATGGGATTGAGGGAGAACAGCCTGGAAAAACTCAGTTTGGAGTCCCCTGGAGAAGGGGAGCGGCCCTGGGGTGGTGGTGAGGTCCCGGTGGGCAAAGCTCCAGGGTTGGTGAGTCCTGGAATGTTCCCTACGGATCCAAGGGACATGGGGAAGGGGAGGGACAGCGGGAGAGCCGGGGACGATCCGGATCGACATTCCAGAGGGACGGATGTCACCCCGGAGCCACACCATCCATGTTTCCTCGCTCTGGTGACGACCCAGCCTAGGAAAGAATCCCCCCTCCCGCTGCCCGGCGCCCTCATTCCGGCCTTTCTCCGGCTTGGCATCGCCGATCCTCGCCCGGGAACACTCCTGGTGGCAGCGCCGTGGCCGTCACCCAACCGGGGTGGCCTCAGCCACGGGGGGTGGTTGTCACCCACCCCAAGGGGTGGTTGTCACCCAACACCGGTGGCACCACGGTGGCCTCAACCCCTGGTGAGGCTGCGGTGGCCTCAACCCCAAGGGTTGGTCATCCCCCAGTGCTGCTGGGACTGTGGTGGCCTCAACCCCAAGGGTTGGTCATCTGGTCATCCCCCAGTGCTGCTGGGACTGTGGTGGCCTCAACCCCAAGGGTTGGTCATCCCCCAGTGCTGCTGGGACGGTGGTGGCCTCAACCCCAAGGGTTGGTCATCCCCCAGTGCTGCTGGGACTGTGGTGGCCTCAACCCCAAGGGTTGGTCATCTGGTCATCCCCCAGTGCTGCTGGGACGGTGGTGACCTCAACCCCAAGGGTTGGTCATCTGGTCATCCCCCAGTGCTGCTGGGACGGTGGAGGCCTCAACCCCAAGGGTTGGTCATCCCCCAGTGCTGCTGGGACTGTGGTGGCTTCAACCCCAAGGGTTGGTCATCTGGTCATCCCCCGGTGCTGCTGGGACTGTGGTGGCCTCAACCCCAAGGGTTGGTCATCTGGTCATCCCCCAGTGCTGCTGGGACTGTGGTGGCCTCAACCCCAAGGGTTGGTCATCTGGTCACCCCCCAGTGCTGCTGGGACGGTGGTGGCCTCAACCCCAAGGGTTGGTCATCCCCCAGTGCTGCTGGGACGGTGGTGGTTTTGATCCCAAGGGTTGGTCACCCCCCAGTACTGCTGGGACGGTGGTGGTTTTGATCCCAAGGGTTGGTCACCCCCAGTGCTGCTGGGATGGTGGTGGCCTCAACCCCAAGGGTTGGTCATCTGGTCATCCCCCAGTGCTGCTGGGACTGCGGTGGTTTCAACCCCAAGGGTTGGTCACCCCCCAGTGCTGCTGGGACGGTGGTGGTTTTGATCCCAAGGGTTGGTCACCCCCCAGTACTGCTGGGATGGTGGTGGCTTCAACCCCAAGGGGTGTCACCCAACTCTGGAGGGACCGCGGTGGCCTCGACCCCAACAGATGTCACCCAGCCCTGGTGGGACTGTGGTGGCTTCAACCCAAGGGTTGGTCCTCACCCAACACTGGTGGGACCGTGGTGGCTTCAACCCCAAGGGGTGTCACCCAATGCTCGTGGGACTGTGGTGGCTTCAATCCCAAGGGGTGTCACCCAATGCTCGTGGGACCGTGGTGACTTCAATCCCAAGGGGTGTCACTCAATGCTCGTGGGACCGTGGTGGCTTCAATCCCAAGGGGTGTCACCCAATGCTCGTGGGACTGTGGTGGCTTCAACCCCAAAAGGTGTCACCCAACTGTGGTGGGACCATGGAGGCTTCAACCCCAAGGGTTGGTTGTCGCTCAACGTTCATGGGACCGTGGTGGCTTCAGTCTCAAGGGGTGTCACTCAACACTGGTGGGACCGTGGAGGCTTCAACCCCTGGTGGGGCTGTGGTGGCCTCAACCCCAAGGGGTGTCACCCAACACTGTTTGGACCGTGGTGGCTTCCACCCCAAGGGTTGATTGTCACCCAATGGTGGTGGGACTGTGGTGGCTTCAACCCCAAGGGGTGTCACCCAACACTGGTGGGACTGTGGTGGCCTCAACCCAAGGGCTGTCACCCAACTGTGGTGGGACCACGGAGGCTTCAACTCTGAGGGTTGGTCGTCACCCAATGGTGGTGGGACTGTGGTGGCTTCAACCCCAAGGGCTGTCACCCAACACTGGTGGGACCGTGGTGGCTTCAGTCTCAAGGGGTGTCACCCAACACTGGTGGGACTGTGGTGGTTTCAACCCCAAGAGATGTCACCCAACTGTGGTGGGACCACGGAGGCTTCAACCCCAAGGGTTATTTGTCACCCAACTCTGGTGGGACTGTGGTGGCCTCAACCCCAAGGGGTGTCACCCAACACTGGTGGGACTGGTTTTGAGAATCTCCACCATCCTGGGGCCCTCCAGACATTTTTTTGGGAATTTCTACCATCTCCAGCCCTTTTTTTGGGAATCTCCACCATCTCCAGCCATTTTTTTGAGAATCTCCACCATCCTGTGGCCTTCCAGCCATTTTTTTTGGAATTTCCACCATCTCCAGCCATTTTTTTTTGGGGAATCTCCACCATCCTGGGAACCCTCCAGCCATTTTTTTAGGGAACCTCCACCATCTCCAGCCATTTCTTTGGGGAATCTCCACCATCCTGGGGGGTCTTCCAGCCCTTTTTTTTTTTTTTTTTTTTGGAATCTCCACCATCCTTTTGGAATCTCCACCATCCTTTTGGAATCTCCACCGTCCTGGGGGTCCTCCAGCCATTTTTTTGGGGAATCTCCACCATCTCCAGCCATTTCTTTGGGAATCTCCACCATCTCCAGCCATTTTTTTGGGGAATCTCCACCATCTCCAGCCATTTTTTTTGGGGAGTCTCCACCATCTCCAGCCATTTTTTTTGGGGAGTCTCCACCATCTCCAGCCATTTTTTTGGGGAATCTCCACCATCTCCAGCCATTTTTTTGGGAATCTTTACTGACCTGGGCCCCGTCTGCCTCTGCCTTGAGCAGCTCGCTGGAGTTGAGCTGGTTGCAGTAGAGCCCCGCTGGTCTCAGCGCCGGATCCGGGACCTGCCAACGGGAATTCTGGGATCAGCCGGAGCTCGGGAATGCCGGAGGGGGCGTTGGCCACCCTCCGGAGCCGGGTTTGGGGGGGATTTTGGGGAGGGAGTGGCCGGGGGATCACTGAGTGGTCCTGGTGCTTTCCCCTTTGGAAACGGACCCCATTCCCAGATTAGGGAACACACACCCCTGGGATCTGCTCCCATTCCCAGATTAGGAATTACAGACCCCTGGGATCTGCTCCCATTCCCAGATTAGGGGTTACAGACCCCTGGGATCTGCTCCCATTCCCAGATTAGGGAACACACACCCCTGGGATCTGCTCCTATTCCCAGATTACGGATTACAGACCTCTGGGATCTGCTCCCATTCCCAGATTGGGGATTACAGACCCCTGGGATCTTCTCCCATTCCCAGATTAGGGATTACAGACCCCTGGGAACTGCTCCCATTCCCAGATTAGGGATTACAGACCCCTGGCATCTGCTCCCATTCCCAGATTAGGGATTACAGACCCCTGGGAACTGCTCCCATTCCCAGATTGGGGATTACAGACCCCTGGGATCTGCTCCCATTCCCAGATTAGGGAACACAGACCCCTGGGATCTGATCCCATTCCCAGATTAGGGAACACACACCCCTGGGATCTGCTCCCATTCCCAGATTAGGGAACACACACCCCTGGGATCTGCTCCCATTCCCAGATTAGGGAACAAACACACCTGGGATCTGCTCCCATTCCCAGATTAGGGATTACAGACCCCTGGGATCTGCTCCCATTCCCAGATTAGGGATTACAGACCTCTGGGATCTGCTCCCATTCCCAGATTAGGGAACACACACCCCTGGGATCTGCTCCCATTCCCAGATTAGGGAACAAACACACCTGGGATCTGCTCCCATTCCCAGATTAGGGGTTACAGACCCCTGGGATCTGCTCCCATTCCCAGATTAGGGAACACACACCCCTGGGATCTGCTCCCATTCCCAGATTAGGGATTACAGACCTCTGGGATCTGCTCCCATTCCCAGATTGGGGATTACAGACCCCTGGGATCTGCTCCCATTCCCAGATTAGGGATTACAGACCCCTGGGAACTGCTCCCATTCCCAGATTAGGGATTACAGACCCCTGGCATCTGCTCCCATTCCCAGATTAGGGATTACAGACCCCTGGCATCTGCTCCCATTCCCAGATTAGGAATTACAGACCCCTGGGATCTGCTCCCATTCCCAGATTAGGGATTACAGACCCCTGGGATCTTCTCCCATTCCCAGATTAGGGAACACAGACCCCTGGGATCTGCTCCCATTCCCAGATTAGGGGTTACAGACCCCTGGGATCTTCTCCCATTCCCAGATTAGGGGTTACAGACCCCTGGGATCTGCTCCCATTCCCAGATTAGGGGTTACAGACCCCTGGGATCTGCTCCCATTCCCAGATTAGGGAACACACACCCCTGGGATCTTCTCCCATTCCCAGATTAGGGATTACAGACCCCTGGGATCTGATCCCATTCCCAGATTGGGGATTACAGACCCCTGGGATCTGCTCCCATTCCCCGATTAGGGAACAAACACACCTGGGATCTGATCCTATTCCCAGATTAGGGATTACAGACCCCTGGGATGTGCTCCCATTCCCAGATTAGGGATTACAGACCCCTGGGATCTGCTCCCATTCCCAGATTAGGGATTACAGACCCGTGGGATCTGCTGCCATCCCAGATCCAACCATTCCTACTCCCCATCCCTTAATTCCCGGCTCCCTATGGATCCATGGATACAAACTGACCCATCCCAAACCCCATTCCAAGGGTTGGGATAAGGGACAAGGCCATGGGACATCCTGGGACACCTGGAGCAGCCAGACCTTGGTGCTTCCCCCTCCGGACCCTGCTCCCATTCCCAAATTCGCCGCCCCCGGGCCGTGCTGGCGCTGACCTGCTCCGAGCACATGGAATTCATCCCGGGCATCTGCAGGGGGTTCATCCCGGGCACCTGCCCTCCCATGGGATTGATGGTGGGGACGCCGGAGCCGCCGCCGGCCATGGACACGGTGATGCTCATGTTGTTGTACATTCCCGGCTGTGCCGGCGCCGCCGGAGCCGCTCCCGCCGGGCTGAACACGCTGGGAGGAGACCGGGAAAAGCGTCAGCCAGGAGGGATTCGGTTGCTTGGGTCAGAAAAGCCGTGGAAGGGGTCGGGAGGGAAGGGATTTAAACGGCGTCTGGTTCCAGTCCCGACACCTCCCGCTGTCCCAGGGAATCCAGCCCGGCCTGGGACACTCCCAGGGATCCAGGGGCAGCCACAGCTTCTCTGGGAATTCCAGCCCAGCCCCTCCCCACCCTCCCAGCCAGGAATCCCTTCCCAATCTCCCTCCCAAATCTCCTCTTTCCCACTGGGATCCATTCCCTGGGGCCTGGCATTCCAGGCCCTGATCCCCAGGCCCTCTCCAGCTCTCCTGGAGCCCCTTCAGGCTCTGGAATGTGCTCCAAGCTCTCTCGGGATCCTTCCCTTCTCCAGCCTGGCCATTCCCAGCTCTCCCAGCCTGGAGCCAGAGCCTGCCATTGGATCCAGCCCCAGCCCAACTCCTCCCTGGGAAGGAGTTCCGGGAACAAGGGGGTTCCCTGGGAATCTCGGCACTCAGGGCAGGGTCTCCCTTCCCCTTTCCTGCCTTTTCCATCCCCACATTCCAGAAAAACCCCTCTGACTGGATTCTGAGTGTCCTTTATCCTGGAATTCTGGGTGGGAAGGGATTTTAAGGCTCATCCCATTCCATGTTCAGGGACACCTCCCGCTATCCCAGGCTGCTCCAGCCTTTCCTTGGACACTCCCTGGGATCCAGGGGCAGCCACAGCTTCTCTGGGAATTCCAACCCAGCCCCTCCCCACCCTCCCAGCCAGGAATCCCTTCCCAATCTCCCATCTCTCCCTGCCCTCTGGCAGTGGGAAGCCATTCCCTGTGTCCTGTCCCTGCATCCCTTATCCCCAGTCCCTCTCCAGCTCTCCTGGAGCCCCTTTAGCCTCTGGAAGGGGCTCCAAGACCCCAAACCAACCATTCCCATTCCAAAGCTGAACTTTGGGAATTTCCCCCTCATTTCTGCAGATCTGAACCCCAAACTTTGACCCATGGCCAAAAAAAATCCCCACCCTCCAACAAATCTTCCGGCTCTTCTTCCCAGTCGCTCCCACGAGTTGGGGCTGGGAATGTCCTGAAGAGCATCCTGGGAATTCTGGGCTGGACTCCGCTGCCACATTCCCTGAGGTCGTTTTTAGGAGAGCTAATTAAGCCACTTGGCTTAATTAAGAGGCGAAGTCTTCCTCGAGACTCACGGGACATTCCCGGGAGCTGAGGAGGCCGGGACCAGGACACGGATACGGGCGGTGACGTCACGGCGGGAGGAGGCCACGCCCACACCCCCCATCTCTCCCCCCCATGCTCCAGGGGGGATTCCCAGCTGGAATCTCTTTACCTGTTATTCCCCATGGCTCCTTGCTGCCAGCCCTTCACGTCGGGGGACTGGTATCCGGGTGCCGGCGGCGCCGGCGGCAGCATCGGGCTCTGGGCCGGCGGGATCTGGGGGGACACCAGGGGGCTGCCGGGGCTCAGCGCCGGCGCGAAGGACTCGCTCTGCTGGGCCAGCCCTGCGGGGACAGCCAGGGGGGCTCAGGGGGGGAGCCCAATTCCCTACTCCCACAGCTCCCGCTTCCCAACGGAGCCCAGTCCCCGCTTCCCAAAGGCCCCCGATAACCGGGAACGGCACACGCGGGTTTGGTGGCTCTGGGGGGGTCTTCGTGACCTCAAAGGTCGTCTCGTTCCGACCCCGGCACCTCCCGCTATCCCAGGGGATCCAACCCGGCCTGGGACACTCCCAGGGATCCAGGGGCAGCCACAGCTTCTCTGGGAATTCCAGCCCAGCCCCTCCCCACCCTCCCAGCCAGGAATCCCTTCCCAATCTCCCCCCCAAATCTCCCCTTTCCCACTGGGATCCATTCCCTGGGGCCTGGCATTCCAGGCCCTGAGCCCCAGGCCCTCTCCAGCTCTCCTGGAGCCCCTTCAGCCTCTGGAATGTGCTCCAAGCTCTCCCGGGATCCTTCCCTTCTCCAGCCTGGCCATTCCCAGCTCTCCCAGCCTGGAGCCAGAGCCTGCCATTGGATCCAGCCCCAGCCCAGCTCCTCCCTGGGAAGGAGTTCAGGGAACAAGGGGGTTCCCTGGGAATCTCGGCACTCAGGGCAGGGTCTCCCTTCCCCTTTCCTGCCTTTTCCATCCCCGCATTCCATAAAAATTCCCTCTGAATGGATCCTTTATCACAGAATCCTGGAATGGGTTGGGTGGGAAGGGGCCTTGAGGATCATCCCATTCCATGTTCAGGGACACCTCCCATTATCCCAGGTTGCTCCAAGGGAATCCAACTCGGCCTTGGACACTTCCAAGGATGGGAAACCTGTGCCAGGGCCTCACCTCCCCTCTCCCGGGGAAGAGGAGGAACGAACGGCCTCCAAGTTCAGTTCTCAAGGAAAAATTCGTGGAATTGTTTTCCCGAAGTCCCTTCGTGTTTTTTTGGAGACTCAACCCCCAAACTCCTTGGGCTGTTGGGATGTTGGGAGATCCAATCCCTTGGGTTTCTGGGAGTTGGGAGATCCAAACTCCCTGTCCCCGGTTCGGGATTGGAAGGAAAGGGGAAATACCCCGAAATGGTGGGAATGGGGAAGAGCGTCTGGAGACGTTCAAGATGAGGAGCTCCAGGAGCTCCAAGAGTGTCTCCCAAGGTGGGAAAACAGGATCTCAGTCACCTGGAAGTCACTGAGGGAATGAGGGACATTCCCAACCCCTTGGTCTGTTGGGAACTGGGAGATCCAACGTCCTTGGGATGCTGGGAGTTGGGATTTCCAAACCCCTTGGGTTTGTTGGGATGTTGGGAGATCCTAAACTCCTTGGGCTTGTTGGGATTTTGGGAGATCCCAACTCCTTGGGCTTGTTGGGATTTTGGGAGATCCCAACTCCTTGGGCTTGTTGGGATTTTGGGAGATCCCAACTCCTTGGGCTTGTTGGGATTTCCAAACTCCTTGGGCTTGTTGGGATTTTGGGAGATCCCAACTCCTTGGACTGTTGGGAGATCCCAACTCCTTGGGCTTGTTGGGATTTTGGCAGATCCCAACTGCTTGGGCTGTTGGGAGTCGAGAGATCCCAACTCCTTGGGATGTCGGGATCTCCCAACTCCTTGGCACGTGGAGACCCCGAGCCCCGCCCCCTGGCTCGGGATGAAGCCGGAACGACTCCGCATCCCTCGGGAACATCTCCCCCACTCCCTCCCCACCCCACCGTCATCCCAGCTCCACCCACCTGCTCCGGAATACTGAAAAACGTTCTGCTGCATCCCGGGCGCCACCATCCCGGCTCCGAACTGCGCTCCCACGGCGCTCCCGCGGCGCCCGGCCAGCGCCGCCGCCGCCTCGGCGCCGGAGAACGGTCCGGCGGCGCCGGCGGAGGGCGGGTTGCTGGCGCCGGCGCCGTAGCTGGGCACCGGGTACGGGAACTGCTGGGGGGGCGCCTGGGGCAACCGGGCGCCTCCGAGGGGCACCGGAATTCCGGAGGCGTTGCCGAAGCTCTGCTGGCGCAGGAGGAGGGCGCGCTGCTGCATCAGCTGCCGCTGCCGGTGCTGTTGGCTGTAGAGCTCCCGCTGCCGCTGCGCCAACATCTGAGCGTTCAGAGGAGGCTGAGGGATAACAAGGATATTCCTGGGTCGGCGCCGGAACGCCGGGAATCGCTCCCGGTCTCGTTACGCAGCTCGGGATTGGAGGGAGAGGGGGAAATACCCCGAAATGGTGGGAATGGGGAAGAGCGTCTGGAGAGGTTCAAGATGAGTTGGAGCATCACCCAAGGTGGGAAAATGGGATCTCGGTCACCTGGAAGTCACTGAGGGAAGGAGGGACATTCCCAAATTATCACTGGCACCGGATATCGCTCCCAGTTCCGTTACCCAGCTCAGGTTTGGAGGGAAAGGGGGAAATGCCCACAAATGGTGGGAATTGGGAAGAGCGCCTGGAGATGTTTAAGATGAGGAGCTCCAGGAGCTGGAGAGTGTCCCAGGGTGGGAAAACAGGATCTCAGTCACTGAGGGAAGGAGGGACATTCCCAAATTATCCCTGGCATTGGATATCGCTCTGAGTCCCTTTACAAGGCTTGGGATTGGAGGGAAAGGGGTAAATACCCCTAAGTGGTGGGAATGGGGAAGAACGTCTGGAGACGTTCAAGATGAGGAGCTCCAGGAGTTGGAGCGTGTCCCAAGGTGGGAAAAACGGATCTCAGGCACCTGGAAGTCACTGAGGGAAGGAGGGACATTCCCAAATTATCACCAGCACCGGATATCGCTCCCAGTCCCCTTTCCCAGCTCAGGATTGGAGGGAAAGGTGGAAATACCCCCAAATGGTGGGAATGGGGAAGAGCGTCTGGAGACGCTCCAGGAGCTCCAAGAGTGTCTCCCAAGGTGGGAAAACGGGATCTCAGTCACCTGGAAGTCACTGAGGGAAGGAGGGATATTCCCAGGTTATCACCGGCACCTGGAATCGCTCCCAGTTCCCTTTCCCAGCTCGGGATTGGACGGAAAGGTGGAAATACCCCTAAATGGTGGGAATTGGGAAAAGTGTCTGGAGATGTTCAAGATGAGGAGCTCCAGGAGTTGGAGCGTGTCCCAAGGTGGGAAAAACGGATCTCAGGCACCTGGAAGTCACTGAGGGAAGGAGGGACATTCCCAAATTATCACCGGCACCCTCAGGGGTTGGGAAAGAGCTCAGAACCCCCATCCCGTGTTGGAGTTCCTCTTCCGTGCCTTGGGATTGGAAGGAAAGGTGGGAATACCACTAAAAGATGGGAATTGGGTTGGAGAGGTTCAGGATCAGGTTCTGCAGGAGCTCCAGGAGTTGGAGCGTCTCCCAAGCCGGGAAAATCCCCTGGAAGTCACGAGCCCCACCCTTTTCTCCGTGGGATCCCCCTTCTTCCCTCATGGGATGTTCCCACAGCCCCAGGATCCCGGACTTGGATTCCTTTTCTGCTGGAAAACGTCCCATCCCAGGAGCTTTTCCACGCCCACGGGATCCACGAATACGTTGGAATTCCTCACCTTCAGAAGCCACCAGCAGCTGGAATGGGAATGGGAACTGCTCCATCCCCTTCCCCATCACTAAATTCCCGTCATGGCATTTCCCAAAAAAGCCAAGACTTCTCCAAGAAGTGGAATAAAATCCCCGGAACTCGGCTGCGATTCCCGAATCTCCCCAGCAGGGGTTTTATCCCTATTTTTTTTTAGGAGCCACAGGAGGACCGGAGGCCTCAGGGGGGATTTGCGGGATCGTTAAGAAGATTCCTTGGATTCTGGTATTTAAAGGGCAGCATCTATTTCCTAAAGATTATCCCAAATTAAACTCCGGGACACGGCATTCCCTAAGGAATAACGGAGGATTTCCATCTTAAGCAGCTGGAGGAGCTGGAATAAGGATGAAGGAAAAAACCACCTCGGAATAACCAGGGAATTCCCTCCCGTTAAGGAGCGAGCCAGACTGGGATAATGGGATCAATCCCAAGTTTTTCCCACTGGGAAGATTATCCCACATTCCCTGTTGAAGCAATTCTATCTTGAGGAGCTGGAAAAAGGATGAAGGAAAAAAACACCTCTGAATAACCAGGGAATTCCTTCCTCTCAAGGAGCAAGTCAGGATGGGATAGCAGGATTATTCCCTTGTTTTTCCCACTGGGAATATTATCCCACATTCCCTGTT
>NW_024103574.1:952500-992500 GCF_003945595.2 Pipra filicauda | reverse complement strand
TAGAGTGACTGAAGAAGTGAGAAGGTACTATTAAATGAAAAATACTCTTGGAGAATGGAGTCTGGAAAGAAGGGATGGAAGAGCTACTGGGCTGGGTGATAGGGTGGAGGTGGCTCTGCAGCTGCTGTATGTCTTCTGGAGTTGCTGTGTGTCATTAAGCCTCCCAGCCTTGGAGAACAGCCAGCTCTGCTGCTAACTGGGAGTGGACATTACAAACATATCTATATGCTGTTGTTTCACTAGGGTGGAGTCCAGGAGAGATGTTTTAATTTGAAGCTAGCAGCTTCAATGTACTGTTCAAGCTCTGGTTCAGCCTGGGACCATGACAATGAGCCCCCAGCCAGTGTGTTGTGGGGCATCACAGGGGGCAGGTGGAAGGACCCCAAGTCCCTGGTCTAGTGTGGTCCTTTTCCGGACCTTGTGGCTGAGAAGGGTGCCAGGGCCTGAGAGACTCCAGACTCCGATTTCTACCTTTAGGGACCACAGTGACACTCCTTTCCCCAACTCGTGTTACTGGATCCACTTCAAATGTGTGGTGGTTTTGTAACTTTTTACCCCCTGTCTGCTCTCATTGACCCAGCAATCCTTACTTACTTGGTGCCTGTATGTCAATTTTCATTTTCTAAGGCTTTATTGGCCACCTAGGCCTTATGTCTGTCCCCTGAGCAGGGGGCAGCATTATCTGACTTTGGATGCATGCTGCCATTAGACCTGCCAGCCTGGTGTCTGGCTCCTCCAAATAGTTGGCACTTGGATAATGGGAGACAGTCTGTCCGAGCTCACTGCAACAGCTGGTGCCAGCCAGCTCTTCAAGGACTGGTGCCAGCATCAGGACGAGTGTGCCAGGGTCTGCTCATCAAACAGACCGGCACTCAACCCATGGCTGCCACTGGGGGACAAAGGGAAAAGCAGCAGAGCAAGTCCCTCTTAACATGGCACCTCTTGGTAAAGACAGGCATGTGCCTTTCGAAAGAGGAAGCTGGAGGATGAAGAGCTGTTGCAGGTCCCAGTAACCTCAATAAATGGCATTCTCTCCCTGCTCCACTTTCCCAGCTGATAGGAAGCATGTGATACCTGCCATTGGGAAGCACTAGAGACGTATGAATGATCACAGAGGCAAAGCAGTAGTAGTTATTTTGGGGTCTGCCCTTGGCTGCTTCCTTGCTTTCTAGAAGTGTTCTTGCAGGGACGTGGTGTGTGTGTGTGTGTGTAAACACAAGGTGCTTCTGGTGCTCCCCTTCCCTCGTTGTGGTAGAGTCCCGCTGCTCCCACAGGTTGCTGGGCTGCCTCCTATAAGTGATATGAGCAGCATCTCTCATGTAATTTTCTTCCTCCCACTGGAAAAATTGTTTGTTTATGTTCTTTAAATAAATATTTAATATCTTTCATTCTTGTCTACTGTGCTGCTTGCTTTCATTATTGAAGGTGAGGTCAGAGTTCTTTGAGGAGGAAGTGGAGAGAGAGAGCGTGAACCATCCATCTCATGGGAATTTCTTCCATGTATTTCAGATTGGTTCTTAAGAAAGTGCTGTTTTCTGCAGAGGTACTTGAAACTGGTGTGAGGTATTTCTGAAGCTCGGAGTGACAGCTTTTTCCCAGCATTGCTGGTACACCCTGGGCATGGCTCCATGGCTGTGCTGAAGGCACAGACAGTGTTCATGAATCTTACTGTATTCGATAAGAGGCCAACAAGGAATGTGGAGAAAAAGTTTGATATGAACACAAATCAAAATAAAAATGCAAGTTGGGATGCTAATTGAAAGCCCATACACTTCACAAGTAACTTCTTTTATCCACAGCCAGTGAATATTTCTAGGGTATGTGGCCACAGCAGAGTGTAAGCACAAGCTTTATCCCCGTGCCTTGTCCATCTAGTTAGCATCCATGATGCTGGGTGCATGTGTAAGAGGATCTGAGATTCCCAGCATTCCTCCAGCGTTGTCTCTGATACTGCCTAATGTAAGTTACCCGGGGTCCTTAGTGATGTTTAGTCTCCTGTTCTCTCCTGCTGTGCTTTCCTACCTGCCAGCTCTTGGATAACTTGCTGCTCCACTCACAGCTTTCACCGCTCACGCTGCTGGAGTGTTAAAGAAAGGGGTCAACCCTGGACCTCCTGCTCTCCAGGTATGTGCTGATCCAGGGGATTTCACAGTGGGTGAACAAGTGGATGCAGGTATGTTTTAAGGTGCAATGCTGCTTGCTCAGAGAATGGGAGCTGGATTGATGTCCCTGGGGATCAAGGGCGAGAGATCATTTATGTCCTGTTGGGGGCACCAGGGACGAAGAAGGGAATGGAATCCCTTCAAGACCATCAAGGGATAGGTTCTGTTGGTACATAACACTGAAGAAAAGTTTTAGGTTGATAAAGTGAACATATGTGTTGTGCTGGACAGCAGTTTTGGGAGTGTGGCTCACACTTTGCAAATGCCACACCTTTGGTGGATCGGAGGTGCTACAGCTGCTTTGCTCCTGTGGAGCATGGTGTGCCTTTATTGCAGGATAGCACCATTTGCATGTGTGCCACATGAACACACTGCAAAAGTGCTGTCTGTTAGAGCCATGGTTTCAAAATTAAAATTCAATTTTTTTGTAATGCAGACATGAGAAGTTGTGCAATCATGTTTGTAACTGGACAGTCATTACTGCTGCTCAAATAAGTTGTCATACTCTAGACAATTATTGCTACTAATTATTTTTCCACTTTTTTTTAATGTTTAGTAATAAGCGGACAGCAACGTTTTATGTAATATTCAAAGAATCTGGTGTTCTGGATAATTCTGGAAAACAATTCCTCATAATTTTGTTTACTGGCTACTTTTGTTTACTGGATTGCTGATTGGTCACTGAAGCCTCCTCTGCTTGGGGCAGCACCAGAGCTGTTGTACCAGTGATATTTAGCAAGTCCAATGGGATGTTGTTGAGGAGGACGCAGAAAGGTGAGGTCAAGCCTTCTCAACCTTGACTGCAAGTAGCTTCTCTTTGGGGAAAATAGTTCTTAAGGCAGAGCTTGCAGCTTTGCTTTGTTTGCCTTAATTATGTTATTCAGACAGTTTTTCTACCTGACAAACCCTTCCGAACCTGGAGAGGCAGCCAACAACCAAACAGTTAAAAGAATATAAAAATAAAATATTTCTGATAGATTTCATAAAGGGTGAGTTATAGCTGAAAAAAGTTATTTTGGATTAAGTATATTGTACTTCATTCTTCAACCCAGTAATGTAATTTTATTTATCTGAAAAGATTTAAGATGTCCCAAACTGCTTGGATGGCATGTAGAAAGCATTCCAGTTTGACAGAAGCTTGAATTGATTACTTTTCTGAGGGAAGAAAAAAAAAAGAGTTTTATTTAAATCAACTTTAAAGCTTTATTTTAAAGGGTGGATATTGGTAGCTGGAGAATACACTCTGCCTTCCCCTCATATTGCAGCTGGACAGCAATAGCCAGCCTTCAGTTATTTATTTATTTCCTGCACAGAGGGGAGGAAAATATAGGTCCATGAATCAATCTAGATAATGGGGAAGGCTGAATGTAATAAATAATACAGTAACAACCCTAAACTAATGAGCTGTTGCTAAGGTACATTTCACAGGCTCATGCTCTATATAAAAAGTCACTAATAATCCCTTGGTGTAATCAGATGATAAAGCTTTGCCATAAGGCAACACCTGTGCAATTAAAGCTGTGGATTCTTTTGCACGTTTCATTAATTTCAGGATTTTGTAAAGGCACAATGACTACACTAATAATCTAGTCTACTTGACTCCATGTCTACTGGAAACAGGGTGTCTAATTAGGTAAAGGTAATTAATTAGAGATAAATGGAGCTAATCAGACTCGGTTAACACTAATTCTCTGAATTAAGACATTTTGGGACACCTACTATTCCATTGGCTTTGATGTTTCCCAACAAACACTGACTTGGAAAGGAGTCAGAAACCACTACGTTTATTCTGTTGGAGACTGTTGGCCCAATCCTGCAGCAGCGCTTGCCCCAATAGTTTTGTTAGGGGTTGTTGGGACCCTCAGCTGTGCTTATTCCCATGGGTTTGCTGGGAGAGGCATCCCCTCCTACTGCGTTGTGTTGGAGCCTTGGTTTGACACCCCTGGGAGTAATTTGGTGTATTTTTACAGGCTTCTGCCAGGCTTTTGCTGATTGTGATATTTTTCCCACAGCTTCTTTCCTTGATGTGGGTATATTTTTAAATCTAGGATGTGCTAGTATTTAGAGGGGCCGCCATAACCTCTGCTGTGGACAGCATTCAAAAGGCAGAATACAGTGCCTTTCCTCAAGGAAGAAAGGGGGATAAAATAAAAAAATACAGTCAATTTAAAAGAAATCTGTATTATTTAGTGAAGAGATCAGGATTTCACAGGTGGTCTGTGCATTTGTAACTCGTTGGAGGTCATGAACCTATTCCGGTGTGGAATCAGATGCTGTTCATCTTGCTTAGGTAACCAACTACAATTGGATTCAGGTGCCAGCATTTTCAAAACTAACAGGGCTATAAGGCAGGGGAATATAAAAGTGAGTGGGACAAGAAGTGAGCAAGAAATCTAGTTGCTTCAATGTTGTGGAGTTCCTGTGTGCCTCTACTGCTAAGTCTGTATTGGAAGAGTCCTGGTTTGCCTTTTTTTCCCCCAGGTAATTGTTACTTCCTGACATGAAATAGTGTGTAGTGCTGGTGGCAGATGTGGTGGAAAGATGCTATGACTGGTATATGCCTATGCTGAAATGACAGTGCCACCACCTCCAGCTTTGTTAGTGTTTGGGGGTGGAACCACGCTGTGCACGTGGAGCAAGTGCGTTTTAGAAGCTATTGCCTCTTGTCTCTGCATGGTGTTAAGCTACAAAGTAAGATGATTTCCCCTCCCCTATGGATGGTCTGCTCATTTCAGCTGCAAAGCACTGCTGATGGAGAGTTCTTCATCTATTGCTTGAATGCTAGGAGGGGTGGGAAATGCTCTTCCCTCCTGCACTAAAGAAGACCAGATACTTTTTTAAACTTGTATTTTTAAAATACCTAAGCTGATGTTGCACAGCGTGCTACATAACTAACAAGAGTGAGCAAGGAACGAGGCATTGTAGAGTGAGCTATAGCCTGAGGTTAAGTCTCCATGAGCTGAGCTACACTACCCTCAATAGAGGAGATGAAATAGAAATGTCTGAGTGCTTTTATTACCAGATACTTTTTAGATTGACCTTTCAATAACTTGTCAAATTACAGAAAATATTTCAGTTTTCTAGATGTGAAAGACCTGCTGGGTCATGTAGTCCACAAATTCACCTCTGGATATTTTTATTCGCAGCTTGGTGACTTCAGGCTTTCGGGAGTAGATGAGGATTGGGCCCCACTGTTCAAAATAACTTGCATTTCCAAGTATGGACAAATTCTGGTTAACAGTTACAGAGTGTGGATACAAGAGAACCATTCTGACCACAGCATCCAGGCAAGAAAAATTATTTGGGATGTGTGTCCCATGTACACCAGGGAGGCAGAGTGCTGCTGTCTCCTGGCTTGGCTGCGCCCTGTCAGCATGCAGCTGGGCCAGAGCCCAGAGAGAAGGCAGACAATGGGACTCCAAGCCTTTGGTCAGGGCTGCAGAGCAGTTGTGTGACAGCCCAAGCCCAATTTGCTCATAATAGTTTAATTCCTCTTGTGCTATTGAGGTTACCAATGAGTGCAGTCTTCAGTCACGTTTATATTTTTTTGTATCATAAGAAATTCAGGAGTTTCACACTCCAGCACTTCAGGTCTCAATCTAGTTGGTAGTACTGTCATCTGATGCACTTGTCCTTTTGAACATAACCCTGTCCTTCCTTTCCAGGCTCTCTTCATTGGAGAGAAATGGGCACTAGCATGGTTACTCTGACCTATTTGGGGTTTTGAACTGAAGTCATGGCTCTGTTTCACAAGTGCCTGCTTTCCAAAGATCCCTGGGTGACCTCAGTGTCTGGCCTGCAAGTCCATCTGGGCTCTGTGCTGGACGTGGTGTGGCTGCAACAGGGGAATGGTGTTGTGTTGGGTGTGTGAGAGGGTGTGGAAATTGACTGAAAATGAGTGAAAATGGTGTGCTGTTTTTGGAATTCAGAGGTCTCTGCTGTCTAGTTTGTGTTTGCTGCAGTTTGCTTCATTTCTCTTTGGTTTTGTAAGCACAGAATATTTAGTGAAGAAAGTAAAAACATGTGGCAAGAGAAACAGGATGAGAAATGCTGAGCCTATGGAGAGGAGTGAGTGTTGAGGAGGACATGGTGGCTGGTATCAGAGCAGAGCCCCTAGGTCCTGTGACAGAGGGGTCGCCTGCTCCTCCCCACCAACCCAGGCAGGCAGCACAGCTGTGGGGGGCTGTGCCGCAGAGCCCCATGGAGTCTGCTGGCCCCAGCATTCTCAGGGCCATCGCAGGTGACTGGGGCACTGACACCCCTCGCCTCCTGTGGTGGAGTCTCTGACTCTCAGCACAAGGATACGTTATGACCCTCGGTGTCCAGCATCCATACTGTGGTGGATTGGTAGGTGAGAAAGGGGATTTTAAAATGTTCCTTATTTCAACTAAATATCTTGTTAATTTCAAATGTTAAATATTTAAATTAACCAAATGAAAACAGTTGAACATTCCTGAATAATAACCTCTGTCCATTTCTTTCCTCCTCTGTTTTTCATAACAACCTTTCCACTTGGCCTTCGATTGCTGTTTACTAGAGCTGAATCAAAGCAGGTTCCCTCTGTGGCTCTGGGCTATGGTGAAGTCCATAATCCAGCATCTTATCAGCCTCTGGAATTTTCAAACTAGTCTCTGTATTTGTGCCAGGAATAGAGCCTCTGTTCTTAAAAGCAGCAGTCAGTTCCCTGCTCTCTGACGGTACATAGGACCTTCCTGAGCAGCTGCTGACCAACAGTGCTGTCTATTCACACCCATTGACTGTAAATGTCATATTTTTCAAACAAATCTGTGCTAAAGCTAAGGAGTGTGTTGCATTGTTTGTTCGATATTAGAGACCTGTATAGAATAAATTTTGTGTGTAGAATATCTTATTTCATTATGACCCCTGTTACCCTCCTATAAAGCAACTCAAATCGTCGTTCAGTGTGTGATTTAACTGCGCCACAGTAACAAAATGCTTAATACTTTAAGGAGGGAGTTCTAAAATTTAACAGTTTACTTTATTATTACTCTTTTGGATATAATTAACTAGAGATGCACTTCAAACTGTGTCCTCCTTGCTAGTGAAATATCTTTTTATGTTTCACTCTGGGGAAAAAAGAAGTATGTCAGACCATGGGTGTCTCCCTTGATGCACATTATTAGAGTCTTTTTAGAGACAAGCAAGCAATTTTGCTGTCATTGGTCTTGCTCAAATAGAGAGTGTTTATCTATGCAGTCCTCTGGGGGAGGGTGTCAGGGAGGGATCACCAGCCAGCAGCTGACCTGGGTAGTGAATGGTTATTTGACTCTCCTCCAGTATTGAGCTTGCATGGTGCTTGCTTCTGAAGCATCGCTCCTTGTGCACTCCAGGTAACACCTTCAGGTCTGGTACTTGCTTGGACTGAGATCAGGCTGCATGATCCCATCAGGGGAAACAGGATTCTGGACTGGAAGAGATGACAAGGCTGCTGCCTGGAGGTTCATAGTGCCCAGCGTTGTATCCTCAAAGTTTGGCTTTAAAACCCTCTCTGTGTACAGAACAGAGCCTTCTGCTTAACTGCACAGGCTTTTATTTTCATATAAATCTAGGCAGGCCAAAGTTTTTGTGTAATAGTGCTAAAGAAAATATCTATTTGTGGATATTATTTCATATTTCCATGCTGCCCTGAACTTGAAGCTTCACACCAAAGCCATCACATATCCTATTCTAAAACACCCAAAGTGAACAGACTGATCTCTCAGACTTGCGTATGGTTCTCTGGTGAAGTCACAGAGCTGCAATGGACTCACCTCTGTGCAGAAGAGGGCAGGATTCCCAGCTTCCCACCAGCTCCGTGCCTGGGGGTCCCTGCCCTTGTCTGCATTGCACAGGGCCAGCCTGCAGGCTGGAGGTCCCTACATGTTCTAGGGCACCTTCTGGCTGAGCTGGAGCTGCCTCATGGGCTGGGAAGCAGCAGTCTCAAACATGGCCATGGGACTGCCCTGGGCAGGGACTGGCCCCGCACTTGCTGATGGGACCTGGGTGTTTGGCTGCTTGTATGCTTTCCTTTTTGGCAGCTCAAGGCTGAGTGAGCCAGGCATGGGGAAAAGGGAGTGCTTGGCTTTGCAGCTATGGGGTGTGCTGTGCCTTGGCTCCCTGCAGCTGCCGAGGGGGATGTACAAGCAAGACATTGCCGAAGACATTTTCCTGCTCCCCTTCTAGTCATTAGATGTGTAAGGCTTTTCTTTTTTCCTGTGCTGTGCAGTTGGTTAAAACTTTAACATCCACACAGGTAGGATAATCTCCCCTTTACTTCAAGTCCCTTTCAACTGAAAGGCACCTGTCATGGCCAGGCTTCTCTCCTGGTGCTGGAGCATGGCATGGAAGGACTTGAGAGCACCCCTCTCTCTTATGACCGCACTTATCTGTGCTTTCATGTTCATCCTTGGTCCAGACAGAGGCTTATGCTTTTTCTTAATGCATAAAAGAGTTAAATTACACAGTTTTTAACCTTTGCTTTAAGAAACTGATAGTAATGACATACAGCAGTAACAGTCATTGCAACTCCTATTATTCCTTTGAAACAAGTTCAAATTAAATTTTAAAAAAATCACTCAAGGCTTAGGAAGAGCATCTGGCTTCCATGGAGGAGAGTGGCACAAATCTACTTCATTTTGAGGGGGATGGGACTGGGGTCTAGCTGTAAACCCACCAACAAAGCTTGTTATTTTTTGTTCAGTTTTTTCTACTCTTTTGGATGATTCATTTCTCCCCCTTGTATTAACAATTACTAGCTTTCAGATCAGTGTAGTTATTTCACAAGTGCAAGCAGCCAGCAAACTCTTTCGGGGAGTATGGTGGGGATCACATCTGGCAAAGCCTTCCCATCTGAGCAGGAATAATCCCAGCCCACAAAAATGTGAGGGTTGAAGAATCAACATGGTCAGAGCCCGGAGGATTGACCATATCTTTGAATCCCATGGTCTGTACCTCTCTGCTCATGCACTACCCGGCATGTGGTAAGGAGCAGGGAGAGCTCATGTTTGGGGTGAGTGTGTACCATATACTGCAGCACTAGAAAGGTTTAGAGTAGAGGTACTTGTGGTGGGCACTGCTTGTGGCATCAGCTGTGTAAATCCACGTCTAGAGTTTATATAAGCATCCAGATTCATATGTCTGTGGCTGCACCAAAGCAGACTCTCCCTAGTGTTGGTGGGGTTTCAGCACTGGTGGTGCTGCGACTCTGCTTGCAGAGCCTGGCACTTCCTGGGCAGGCGTTTGTGGCAGAGCTGGATGCAGGAGAGGTGCACGGAGGTGCTCTGACTGCTCAGACTGGGTTCTGCATGCAGGCTGTGCCATCTGAAGCACCAAGATCTTCACAGACAAACTTGCCTTTTAAATAACTTCTCACATGAGACATACACAAGCGAGGAAATTCTGAAAGAAATCTTAAGAATATGCATTTTCCAGTCCAGTTTTTTGCTTTAACAAGGTATTTTTTGTGTGAAGCTATCCCTATTTTTGAGGTTTAGGCCAATTTTGACTGAGCTTCCTATGCATGACCTACTCTGTTCTTAAGTATTGCTCTGAGCCTCAGTACCAGCCCAAAGCATATTCAGGGTGCATGCTTTCTCAGTACTGATGATGTGATGCTGCCTGGCTGGTCCACGTCATGTCCCAGCTCTGTGGGTTGTGGGTGCCGACTTCACCACCAATCTTGCTGGCAAGACTTACAAAACCCTTGGTTTCAAACCTCTTTTCTTTTTTTTTCCCCAGCCTTCTGGGGTCTCATGGACCGCACTTCTGCTGGTGCAGCCCAAGATGCAGTTTGTCTTATTGGGGGTGTGCGTGCACTGTCAGCTGGTACACAGTCCCCAGGCTCTGCAGGGGTCCTTTTCCACCCTGTGCTGGTGCTGGGCTCTGCTGCCCACCTGGCTGCAAGATCAAGCACCCATCAGAGCACAACCTGGGGAGAGTGACATATGGCAGGAGAAAGGCAATTTAGTGCAGGCCTAGAAATCAGAGGCAGAGTTGTTACAAGCTGGGCCTTGGGTTCACTGGCATGACATGAAAGACAGTATTGGTGCCTGCTGGACCTCAGCCTCCTCTGGCTCTCCTGGCAGCTGCTGGCTCCCCACAGCACTTGTAATCCCTGTTCCAGTGGCTGTGGAGCAGTTTAGGGCAAAGAATTAGCAAATTCTTTCATCCATAGCAAAATTCTTAAACGCATTGAATAACGTTTTGGTCAGTTCCCAACTGTGAATTTCCTAGACTTTCTTTGCTGAAAAAGTTGAAATGAAACATTTTGATGTTTCATATTTAATTGTACTTAAATGCAGTCAAAAGATACACAGTCTGGAAATGCTTTACTGCTCGTTTCCAACAGAAAGTTTTCTGTCCTCTCATCTTTGTTTCACTGAGAAAATGATGAACTTTTTCTAGGTTTTTTTTCTGATTATCACAGGTTAATGGCCACGTCCTGACCTCTTGTTAAGATTTTTTTTTTAAACTATATGTTTTGTGAATGACCACAGGTGACATGGCGGCTGGTGAGGGTGGAACAGCCACACCTGCTGGTTGGCCACTATAACTAGGGAAATCTAAAGTGGCCAGATGGGATAATGTGGTAGCCAAGTAAGCTTTTGGGGACCCTTGATAGAAGCTGTGGTACTTGTGGTGTGGGTGCAGTCTCTCTCATCTTTTTTCAACCTCCAGTGTTCAAGAAAGCCAAAAACTGACTCACATTATGGGAGACACTCAATGCACATAATTTTGTGAGTTAAAAAATTGGAATGATAAGTGCAAATGTTTATTATACTGCTCAAAATAACGCCTGAGATTTTCATCCAGACATTATTCTAGAATAAGCCATACAGAATTACGAAGTTTAAAGAAATATGCTTAAGTGTATGTCCGTGATATGATAGTGAGAGTTTTGGCCCCTTGTCTCTTCATTAAGGACAAATTCACCCCAAGGGTGTACTCTGATCTTGGCAAATAGTGTTATAATAGTGAAAGAATATTGCCTGCTGGATAGCAGACACTGATGATTAAATTTAAGTGTGTATTGTCCACATAAAGGAAACAACATGCCTTTTTTTTTTTTTCTGCCTTTCTGTGAACATTCATCACTGGTGCTGAAGATGGAACTTGCGGGCTTGCTAATTATTGTGTTTTTAACTGATAATATACTGTAAATTTTGCATAATACAACTCTGACCTTATAGACAATGGTAGACATGACAGCAGACCCATAATTATAGTATGCTGAAGAAATGCTTGTTATTATCTACTATTTTTAGGACCGGTGTGCAGAGCCTCTTAATTTACATAAGCTTTAGACATTCACACATTTTCTGTCTTTGCTTACGGATGATAGATTTTGTTCAAATGAAAGATGAAGACGATGTGTTAGGTGAGAGGTTAGCCAACTGGGAACTTGATTACTGTGAACAACAAAAGCATCAGTGGAAACTGAAAAAGGAGTATTTATTTGAGAAAGAATTGTTTAACCCAAGATTCACAACATGAAAACTGCAACATTCAAATGGAGTCTTGATAACTTGTGATTTGAGAACTGGTTAAATGATAATGTGAGGAGAAAAGAAGACAGGGAAAAAACCCTGTAATCTGTTTATCACAAGGAAGGTGAATATTGCAGTGTGTTCTTATAAGGGATGAATGTTTTGTGCTTGTTTAGGTTTCCCTGTTGAGTGCTGAGGATACAAAACAAGTTTCCAGGAGCTACTGTGGATCACTGGTCTGCCTGCACCAGCTGCTTGCCAATCCACTTCTCTCGGCTCTGTTGAAGACAACAGCTCTCAATGGCTCGTGAGATACCTTGGTTTGGGGATGTCAAGGTGTGGAGCAGGTGCTCTGCACCCCCAGGGTGACACTGCCATACCCCAGTGGAGGTCCATGTGTCATGTGGGTGAAAACTGCCCACCCCTCCTGGGGGTCTCAGCCTCTCCCTCTGCCCCCCTTGGCCAGCCCAGTGTGACTGGCTGCTTTTGCCTCGCCAGCAGCACGGATGCTGCCCAGCAGAGCCTGGCTGCTGGCAGGACAGTGCTGGCCACCAGCCGTGCCACCAGCCACCGGCCGTGCTATGTGCACCAGCACTGCGCTGGCAGCTCTAGCACTGCTACAGGCATGCTGTGTGGTACTCAGGCTACTGAGAAAGCTAGAGGAGATGCCAGAGCAATGAATCCTGCTTTGGCTCTGTAAGGAGCCCTTTGTGATGTCAGAGAATTTACCCTATCATCTCCCCCACTGAACTTTGCTGGCCACAGCCTGCCCATTCCCAGGTCAGAGCAATATTAAAGACCCTTCTTTCTGATCAGGGCTGTACCTGACTCTCACCAGACCAGGCAGACAGTTGAAGCAGCATAGAAGAGCTGACAGTGGTGCTTGCTGAGTTCTCTGGCTGAGCAGAGTACTTTAGTTTGTGTGGTTTTGGTCCAGCAACACTGCCGACCCACTGGTGCAGAGATGGTGCACTGCTCTGCTTCTTTCTGCTTTCTGTTCCCTCCATCAAAAAACAGAGAAAGCAAACAGATACATGGCTGAGACAGACAGATAAAATGCTCGTTTGTGCTCATTACACTGGGGGATATTTTGAGATCAGATCATCATTTTGAAAATATGACCCTTTGTAATCTGCCAAACAAGGTCAGGGATGTCTGTGCTTCTCTGCCTCCTGTGCAAGTTCAACCTGCCTGGAAGTACCTTCCACCACTATGACTTTCCAAGTTGAAGGAAAAAAGGTAATTTGTTAATCAGGGCTTGACCTCTTGTTTTTCTGCTTTGTTTACCCAATTTGTTCTCTCTTGCCTTATACTGATGTTCTCAGTTGTGCTTCAGATTTCCTGTGTGAGAAAAGTTGCCTCATATAGTACTGCCATGTAACATGCACACCCAATCTCAATCTATTTACTTTCCTGTTTCACCTTATTTAGGTGGACAGAATTGCAACCCTGAGGTCTGCAGTGCTGGCAGGAAACCGCAGTCAGTCGGATCTTCATAGGCACTGGGAATTTTTAAGATGTAGCTGGTTGAAGGCACCGGACCCACTTACTCACAGAGGGTTTTACCTCTCAGTTGATGTATATGCATGAGGCCTGTTGCAGTGGCACAGGTGCATCTGCAGAAGTTCTGCCCTGGGGATTTCCCAGTGTGCCGGCCGGCTCCATCCACTGCCAGCAGCTCTCTGTGGGGTCTCACGACTTTGGTAGAATAAGTAGGAGAATCCAGTGCTTGTCCTCAGATTGCATTTGTCCCTCCAGCAACCATGGTCCTTTGGGACCTGCACTGCCTGCAGGCAGAACAATTCCTTTCCAATAGCCCAAATCGATTATGTTTTTTTCTTTTTTTGACCTCAAAAGAAATGTGTAAGCAGGTGTAAACTTTGTCTAATACTAAGAAATCTATCAGAAAGTGGCCCAAATGTGTTAGGATTTTGTTTGATAGGTTTTGCTCAGGAAGAAAGCTGAGCTGTGAGCTGCTAGGACAGTGTTGAGCATCTGATGTGGTACATGAGCTAAGTTGCCAGACTGGAGTGCAAACATGGGGCTCAGGTACAGAAGTGTGTACAAAATAGCTCCAGCTCCAACCTCCTGTTAAGCAGACCTTTTGTAGCAGCACAGAGGGGTTAATAACAGGGTGGGAAAGATGACAATATGTTTGATACAAACTTTAATTGCTAAAGGCCTTTCCCAAAGGCCGATAATGGCAAAAGGTGTAAATGGAGGAAGGCTGTAGCTGCGCCTTGCTCACAGATGGGCTGCTGAGGAAACTGTGAATGGCCAAATGATAACAGACTATTCAGTCATTCCAACATCAGCTCATTAGCAGTCTGTCAGATATTTTAATTTGTGTACTTGTGGGCTTAGCAGATATTACAGGATTGCCTCAGTTCCCAGGCATCCCTATAACTCAGAAGAAAACAGTAAATGAATAAACCTGGCAATCTGAATGGATATTTTTGTGCTCTTGGCTTTTGGGGGTCACTGTGAGGTCCAGCCAGGGCTGCTGCATGTCCTGTGAAGCCCCAGTCTGTCAGGGGAAAAGCAGGGATGTCTGGGGTGCTGCTGCTGTTGCCCTCTGCTCTGCTTTCTTGGGGTACTGTGAAGGGGAGACTGTGCCAGCTCACAGGTCTCTGAGCATCAAAAAGTCAGCTGTCCAACTGTAATAAATTAGTTAAGCAGAGGGTCTGAGATACTGGTGGACAGTTTGGGTTTCTTTCAAATAATTCAGTAATTTTTTAGACAGCTCTTTCGCTAAAAGAGGTAACCAACCATATATGATGGAATTTCTTACCTCCTAAATTTCTCACAAAAAATTTGCCAGACCCTCATCAGTCATAGTGTTGCAACTACTAGTAGCTAACTTGCAGTTGAGAGAACCTCTTCTAGGTGTTCCTGGTTAATTGACTTTTGTAAATGTAATCCCTCCAAATTCCAGCTTTCCAAATTTCTTCTGGCTCAGGAGACCACCCTTTCCTGAGGAGAGCATGCTGGTCTGAGGTTGAAGCATGCTTCCCAGCAGGCTGCCATGGCTGTACATCTCCACAGCCCAGCCTGCCTTTGCCAGGGCAAGGAGCTGAGGTGTGAGTTAGGGGCACAGTCAGCAGTGGCTGTACCTTATGTGTGTGAGGTGGGCCATGTGCCTCAGACGGGGGATTTATGGGTGGTGCCGTGTCAGCATTGTGTGGCCACACGCTCAGCAGGAACAGACAGGCATTAAACGTCTGGAGGATCTTTTAATTATGCTTCATTTTGTAATATTATCGCTGAAGCTGTTGAGAATTAAGTCATACTTGCATAATAAGAATGAGTATGACGTGGTAATGTAGTCAAGTGCCAAAATGTAGTGTCCTCGTGGGGGAGAAGGAGTTACTGACAGAGCCCTTCAATCAGACAGATCACCCCGTGCAGCCTGGCCGGCCTCTCAGGTGCCTTCCACCTCGATATTAGCAGGAAAATGCCTTTATTCCTTTAGCTTAGGTATGTCAGGGATGGCTATGAACTAAGAGCTGCTGAAAATGCTGGGATTTGTCTGTCAGGCCACAATTTGGTGATGGTATTTCTTTTAATCCAATTCAGTTTTATATATTGGCATGAAGCATTATAATTGATTGCATTAAATTACTTTGGAATCTCTCAGCTGCTTGATTCAGAAATGATATCAACTGCTGGCATTAAAAATGTTACAAGCACATAGCCGAATCCTGATTCATTCCTAATGAGATTTCGAAGTTCACACTATAAAATGTTCTGTCAATTAAGTCAGAAATTCATAGCAACATATTTACTTCAGTTAACAATGTATCCTTTCAGTGCAGGGATCTCAGCTGTTACAATGGTGTTTTCTAGTTTCACAGCCTCATCAAAGCCCATTCAAATATTCTCATTGTAATCCATGTTTGTCTGTAATATGCACAGTTTTTGAGTGCAAAGAAGAGCTCTGTGGAATATATTTGGTGAGAAGGAAGCAGCCTTATATAGCTCCAATACAAAATGCTATGGTTCTGTAACAACCTGTAGCTGGAATAAAACCAGGCAGGAAAAATCTACTTTATTGGTAGCAGGTTTTCTTGATACAGGTTTATGCTTCCTGACGAGACTGACTCCCAGAATAACAGCATTGTGGAGCATCACTGTGTTCCCTATCTCAGAGGGGCTCCCTGGGAGACCGGTTGTGCCTGTCACCAACTAATGGAGATGGACATGTGGACAAGGCAAAGCAGTGCTTTTCTTCTCAGGATAGCACAAGTGAGTAAAGTGCAAAACTGGTGGCAGTTCCTGCATCGGCTGTAATACAGAAAGCAGCTCTCAGTTTGCTTCAGAGAGCAGTGTCGTGTTCTGCTTGAATCCAGTAAGTTCCAGTTCCTTAATGTCTTTAGGAATCAATAAACTACTAGTTTCTGAGGTGATTTGGTCTTTTTAAACGTGAATCCCTTTTTGTCTCTCCTTTCAGGTGTCTGAGGCTCTGACATCTGCTCTGTGGGAGGAGACAGCTCCGATCCAACTTCCCGTCTCTCCAAGCCCGCCAGCAAAGGGATCTACGAGAGGGTGTTTTACAATTTCTGAAGTAGTAATGAAGTCAGGTCACCGAGTGGGTGCTTAAAGGTAACTGTGGGCGTACCTGTCTCTCACGAGCAGGGGTTGCAGGACTGTAGGCTTGGTAATGAAAGGCGGGCAGTGCCTCCTTTGGAGGCACTTATACACACCAGCACCTGGCCCCAGTACACAGATAAACATGTTATGTTGGGGGGTAAAAGTCACGAACTTGGCGGTGATTCCCAGAGAGTTTCAAAACCTGCAGCTGCCCCCTGTGCATCTGCCACATTTCTTTTCTAAGTGTCCCTGGGGCTTGGAGTTCTGCGATTTCAGGAGCCATCCTCCCGTGCCAGCGCTGCGCCTGCAGCAGGCACAGCCTGCACGCACAGGGAAGGTGCTTCCACACGGACATTGCAATGATGGGAACATTATGTAATAGTAACACACAAATGCATTCCCAGCCTTGACCGAGACTTATTCCCAAGCGCAGTTGTGCTCACAGCTTCTTCAGGATCAAGATCAGAGCTAAAGAAAGACGACATGTATCAGGTGTGGTTTTTCTTCTTTCTTTGCAAGTTCTGACTGTGAACATTGAACCAGTTTTAGAACAACTGAGTTTGCTGGGAAATGTCATGTGTTTTGAGCTTTGTGAAAGGATAACTATTTGGTAGAGAAGTCATACTGTTAAAGCCCAGGAAACTGCAGTGAACCTGCGTGAAACAGCTGCTTGGTCCTGCAGTTGGGTGTTGTTTATTTCTTGGCTTTTTTTGGGAAAATGGAGGACCTTGTGCTGCGCTATGTAGGAACCTGCACCACCTTCTAGGAATCTGCTAGTGTTAATAGTAGAGCTGATTGCCTCTGAAAGATTTTAATCTGCTCGGACTATTTCAGGCTGTGCTGTTCACCTAGGATCCTGTATTCAGTTTAAAAGCTTTTTGGTGTGTAAAATACTAGGCTCCTGGATCAGATGACTTGTCAGGCCCTTGCTGTTTTTGATCAACCAACATTTCTTAGTTAGTTTCATGTGCTAGTCAGATTTCACCTCAACTGCCCCCCAGCCACCTGTGCTGACAGCAAGGCTTCCCAGGAGCAGCAGCTCCTTGCTGCCAACATCAGGCAGCGTTTGGGCATGGGAGCACTGCCCTTACAGCAGGTGGTTACAAATGTCACTTGTAGGGCTTCCTTTCATGTACTGTGAGTCTTTCCAGGCAGCTATGGTAGAACCTTCCTTCTCATTCCTGTGTGTGTGGTACATTACCAAACCATATTACAGCCCTTACAATACTCGTGTTGTCACAGCACATTGTGGCACTCAAGATACAAATGCCCTTTTATTTTCACTAAAGCACTGCAAGCAGCACTGACAGCAAAACAGCAATACATACTGTATATGCATGGATAATAAATATTCCTGGCTTGAAATTCCTTTGCACATTGGGCATGGATTGTGTTTTGCCACATCACACGATACAATGACAACAAAGAAGTTCCTTCCCCTTAGCATAAAGTAAACAACAAACAAGCAAAGCTAGTTTGGCTGTCACTGCAATGATGAGCAGCTCCATCCAGGAACACCAAGACTCAGTATTGCTTTCATTTCACAGAGGTAATGGCAAAGCCACTTCTATCCTAGCTATCAAAAGCTTATAAAGAGACTGTTTCATCTGAAGTTTTGTGTAGGCACATTGTACAAATATTTCACCAGAGTACATCAGAACCGTGCCACTGCTGCTTTCTTCACTGCTGCACAGGAACTTCCAATGTAGCCACCAGTTTCTGTCAAAGGGGTTTTCATCCTGCATTTCCTTCTATGTTTTTTTTTTTTATTATTCTAATATTGCCTTTCTTCTACCCACTCCCCACTGCAACTGAAGGGCAAAGCTAAGTCTAACAAGAGCTAAATAACACACAAATACATATAGGTAACGTTACGGCTTTGAAGTCTAATCTAGGAAGAATGAAGGCTCCTACAAGTTTGATGCTCTACTGGAGGTTATCTGGAGTTGACAAGTTACAAATACAAAAACAATGTCTTTTAATGAGCAGCATCATTTTAGAAACTGCAGACATATTTGCCCAATAGCAAGTGACAGAGAAGTTGCAAGATTCCCCCACCTCTTCAGCTGTAAGTGAAGCTGGATGCTTGACCCTTTGTAGTAGTTTGCAGATGCTTGAGGCACTTCACTACACAGGAGGCCCCAAGGAGATGGATGACTGAATTTTAGGTGGATGGTTCAGACAACATCCCTTCTCACCTATGTCAGGTTTTCCATGGCAGGACCTTTTACATGTGCCATGAGTATGTCCACAATCTGCACTACTGAGGGAGCTGGTGGTGGGTCCAGGGCCTTGGTGGCCCCAGTGTGCTCTAAGTGCTCCTCCTGTGAGCCTCTCCACTCTGGCACGCTGCCCCTCTGTGCTACAGCCACCACGTGGCTCCTGGCACTGAGGGGTTGGTAGGTCATCTTCACTGGAGTGGGTGCTTAGGCAGACCAGGGCCTTATTCTGCATTTTTTGTGAAAGGGCATTGGATGAAAACCATTTCACAGCACTAGCAGCAGGACTTGGGACAGGGTGGGCTGCTGCTAGGGAAAAAGCTCTCAGCCAAAACCTGGAAACAAAATCCAATACAATTCTAAAAGGGACCAAAGCCAAAAGGTGATGTTTGATATAAGATGATCCAGACATTTAAGTGAATCTGCTTCTAATATAATGAGAAGATGGAGTCTACTTTCATGGAGGTAAAAAAAAAATGAGACCAAAAATTGGTTCAGGTTGGTAGAGGAGAAAGTGGAGTTGGAACTGCTGTGGGATGTGGGAAAGCCAGAGGCTTTGTCAGGCTGCAGGAGGGAGAAGAGGGGAAAAAGGTCTGTGCTGTCTGAGAGACATTGGAAGAGGTCTGCTGCTGTAACTGATTTTTTTTCATGTAGTTTTTGTCTCCTCTGAGACGAGACACCAAACTTTTACTGACTGACTTTCTTCAAGACTCACTTCTCTTCAGTTTCTCCAGACTGAGTCTCTGGGGGTGATGCTCTTGAACTGATCAACTCTCCTGCAAGGGGTTAAGAACGTGCACGTGCCATCTTGAGAGGAGGAATGCATATGCTTTAGGAAAGGACTTTATGGCAAGGTGAGGAAACCTCAACAGGTTCCCAGTGGTCCTGTTGCCCTGCTTTTCCTCCACTTACCAGTTGGTAGCTGTCCTTGCGTGGCTGAGTGCCCCACTGTGGACAGGAGCTAGGGATGGCTCCCTGTGGCACTGTGTGGGGAGCAGCCTATGGACCCGCGTGCTGTTTTCCTGAGCCAGCTTCATACTCTGTATGAAGCACAAAACATTTGAGATACATGAGTGTCATTTTTTATTGCATAAGCAAGGCAGTCAGGGAAGCAATGCAGTTGCAAAGGGGGTGCGTGTACAGGAATGTCTGACTGTGCCGTGGGGAGTGGAGGGGAAAGGGGAGCGCTGCTCCCAGGGCTGCTCGCGCGACCTGGCAGAGCCCCATCTCAATTATTTCCAGGCATCATCATGCTCCCTTCGCAGCCCATGGAGCCACCAGGCAGGCTGCCAACAGAGGCAGCATTTTGGCAGGTTTTTAAACACTGACTGAGTGAGTGTGTGGCAGGCCATTTGTACCATATGGCACCCAAGAGCTAATCTGGGAGAGGGTGCTGGGCAGTAACAGGGGCCAAAGCTGAAATGCCATTTAGAAGTGAAACATCAGCCCAAGTGGCACAAGGCCATAAAGTCAAACAATGAAAGAGACCAGGGAAAAGGAGATGGAGAGCGGAGGATGGCTGTGCTCCTGAAACCAGCCAAATTTCATTACCTCCCACTGTCCATATTTGCTGAGTGCTTAGAAGCACTGTTATGTTGAGTATAAACATATTTTATAAATATTGAAGTAGGTATTTCAGTATATCCAATGTATTTTATATGCATGTGTTGCTCTACTCTGGGAAGCCTGATGAAGAAGAAGCAGAGCTGTGTGGAAAAAGACATTTCTGGTTCTGCCCTGGAATGGGGAGCTGGTGCTGATGGCTGCTGTTGCCCTGATCTGTACGTAGAGGAAGCTATTGATCTCAAAGGGGACTGTCAACTGGCAGGATGGGAACCCTGAGCTTCAGCTGGTATTGACCATTTTGGCCCTGGGAAGTCAAGTAGAACTGCTCTATGGTCATCTTGCCTTTGAAAGGATGTTTTATCCCCCAAAGCTCAATCATAAGTGTTTTCATTTACAGTCTTGTTATATTAAACAAATGACACTGTGTAATCGTTTGCTCTCTGCTCTCAGGCTCTAATGGATATCACTTGTCACAGTTATTGATTTTTCTTCTCTTACAGAAATCTAGTACTTCAGGAATATTGAGTCATGCTATTATCCAGACAGGTGTCAGCCCTCTGAGTGACAGACAACAGGCTGTTGTCACCCTAAACAGTTGATAGGTGGCAAAAACAAGTAACAAGAATGTCACTTATCCACTAAAATACTATAAATAAAATATAGACTTGGTAGTTCTTTCATGCCTAAGCTTATAAAGAAGATAGGATTTGCCACGCTAGAATAGACTGATTTCTTGTGTTCTCTGCTTACTCTGGTGACTGTGACCAGATGCCCTGGTAGATGGTTCCAGTGAGCTGATCCCCACTGGGAGTGGGTTATTCCCAGGTTTATGGTTTTCAGCTGAGCACAGTGGGAGCGTTTGTACTGACTTGGTTGTAGCTGATGTCAGAAACTCAGGGACACTTCTCAGTACTCCTTTCTTTCTTGGGATGTTGCTGCATTTTTGCATTTTTCAGTGCTGTGTCGCATGACTCTCTTGGATGAAGCTGTCCAAAGTGACAAATGGTTGCAGCAACTTTAAACTCCCCCAAGGTATGTGTAATGAAATTTTTTTTCTTCAAATGGGCATTATTTTGTTCTTGCTCTCACCAAATTTCATCTGTGTTTTGGGTTGTTTTTTTAACATATTGGGGAAGGGGGTAGTTCTGCTGATCTGCCATGTGCCACATCTGGGTGTACAAACCAGAGCTGCCTCCTCCCAGCCTGGTGGTGCATGGAGCCGTGGGGCTGGACTAGGAAGGCACAACCTGGCCCTGTCCCGGGCAGCTTTCAATGAAACTGAGCAGAGGCTTGATCTGGGTATAGAAGGATAGTTGGGCTTCTTGTCTTAGTGAAGGGAAGAGAGTAAAGCTTAGAGGTAAGTTGTGGACTGGTGATCTAAAATTAAAATACTAGAAATGGATGCCCAAAAGCCAACGCGTAGTGTGTGCTTCTGCTTAACTGTGTGTTTCTATTTTTTACAGAAAAATTTGATGTGAACTTAAAAACAGAGAGCACCCCAAAATATCTTCCTGGATAGAGAGAGAAGAGCTCCAGCATGGTGGCCCTTGTTTGTACGCTTTCAGGCTGCCAAGTGATGGGTTGTGTAGGACATGGCTGTGTGTTTGCAGCATTGCCCGTTTGGTGTCTTGGGGACAGAAGTGACACTGTGCTTCTCCCCAGTGCCACTGTGCATTGCTGCCAGGGCTGTGTGCTCACACACAAAGCCCTGGAGGCCATCTCATCTCCACCACAGCTCACTTAGCTTAATGGCTTCCTACAACATCTCCCAGTTCAAAAGAAACTAAACCAGCTATGCTTATTTTACTTGGAGAAGCTGGTTAGTATGCACATCATTTCTGCATCTACACAGTACTTGAATAGCCTGGCCTTTTCTTATTACACCAGTGAATAGCAGGCTTACACAAGTAAGGGAAATCAGCTTCTACATCAGGAAGAAGAGAAATCTGTAGTTGTTGGGGAAAACCTTTCAGGTATTTAGAGCTGTTAAGTTATCTGAAGATGCTGTTGGTTATAATACCACATTTGTCCATGACTTACTGTTTAACAGCGTGGTGTGTTGGTGCCAGTGATCCCACACGTTGCTGTCAATGCAGGTGGTGGTGGAGAAGGCTGTGTGTGTTTAAAAAGGACTTGGGAGCAGCTTAACAGCAATATGAAAAATACCTGTGGGTGTGTCTTTCCCATTTCAGTTGCCTGATCCATAAAGCAGCCTTTTCCCTCTAGCTCTGGGCTCTGCACCCTTCCAGCCATCAACCCTTCGTAGGTCCCATCTGATTTTTATACTTCAAAATACTTCTGATGTTTCCTCCCCTATCTCTCCCTCTGCTCCTGTCTTCTCAGTGTATCTGGCTTTTTCCTTAGGCTTGAGTAATGTCTAAGCCTAGTGGGTGATTTTGCTTCTTGTGAGATCCAGCTCTGAGCTTTGCCAACACTCCCTGCATATGGGAGTTTTTGCAAGCTTTTTCAGATATCTGAGTTGTCAGTTTACCTTCTTCCTTGCTGGATGTCTGTCAAAAGAAGCAGCTGGTTTGTCTGAGGTATCTGCTGTTGTAAACTATGCTGCTAATTGTTCATCCTTTACATATTTGTCTTTTCTTAATGCTTCCTCTGTTGTCTCGTGAGGTAGATTTCCCAAATAGCAAAGAAACACCTTGGTCATTTTTTCTCTTGACTAAATCCTTTACTCTTTTTCACTTCTCTTTAGCAGTTCCAGAAATAATATATTCTAGAGGAAAAGTAGCTGTATCGCTGTATTTCAGTCAGGCCTCCTTTGCATCCTTGTATGCAGTTCTTGCTGGTGTGATGTCCTGTTATCACTGCGTTCGGCACATTGGCCAACCGCTCTTTGAGTTTTCCTTCTTTTGTTTCCCTTTCATTCCTGCATCTTCCCCTCTGCTACTGGGAAGGGTCCTTCACTGCCCCACCCCACTGTATGCAGGGGTCACAGGGATGCAGGACAGGGCAGGTCCCTGCAGCACCTGGCCATGGGGTCTCGCAGCAATAACACATGCTGCTCAATGAAGCCAGTGCCAGATCCTGCTCTGCCTTTAAGTACCTTCAGTTCCTTCCTCTCAAGCTCTGTCTGGATATGCTAACGGACACATTCCTTAGGAAAGCTTTCTCTACTGACATGGAAGATAAAATATATTGACTGTCATTTGTTTAGCTACATAGTGCCCAGAAAGTAGATTTCTTAACCCCCAAATCAATGTAAATACATGAAAAAACTATGAAAAAAAAGACATGCTAGAGCTATTTTTGAGATTCAAATCGTAAAACTTTAATCAAATCAGTCAGTTCAAATCTAGATACACAAAAGCTCAGTGAAATAGCCTGTATTTCCCCTTTAGAATATATTCTAATTTATGACTGCTTAAGTAGAGGATACAATAGTTTGCATAAAAAAATGGAACGGGAGACTTTTTTGCAGTACCATGGAACTGCAACAACATCTACCATGTACTCTAAAATGTTCATCTCTTTCAAATCCCCAAATTCTTTTTTTACAGAATTATAAGCTTGGGCTATGAACCGGGATTTATATAGTTGTTTCTGGAATTGGTTTTGAAAGCACATGACAATAAGAACTTGGTTAGAGGACTGCAGCTCCTTGTCCTGGAGGGAATGAAAGCTCTCAGTTTTTGTAGAGGTGGCTCACCTGACAGTAAAGGCACTGCCTAGAATATTTTGCAGATTGGCGTTTCTGTTTGTTGATTCCATATTAAACAGAATAACCAAGCATGCTGAAAGTAAAGCCCTCATTTAATTAACCCTCTTGGTGTAGTACCATGTGATTAAATGTGACTGAGCTGCTCCTTGGGGCTTCTGCTACTGAAAATACTAACAATAATCATTTGTTTTCTTTTTATATTTAAACACATTATTGCATAGCTTGGTGCAGAGATAATTACCGATTTTATCTCCTGTGTTTTTCTAATGTTCATTAATAACAATAAAGGGTTGTAGGTTAAAAACTCATTTAATTGCCTTTATGTTAATGACATTATGAATAGCCTTAGCTACAAGATTTTAATTCTGTCCAGTATCCTGTTTCTCAGTAAAGCCCCAGGAGAGCTGCTCATTTTATCAGCATTACTGATTCAGAGTTTTTCCTTGCAGGTGGGTTTTTGTACATAATCAGAATTAATGCACAACACATTTTGCAAGGAACAGAGTAGAAGCTCTCTGAATAAGTAATTAACTAGAGTGCCCAAGGAAAAATGCCTGAGCAAATTTTTTAGCATATTCATAAAACATTAAGAACAGTCGCAAACACAGTGGAAACAATTTACTGATAATATGCTTTCATGCCATTTTCTAACTCTCTTCTTTTTTTCTCTCCTTCTCTTTCCCTTTTAATGAATGAAGTAAAAAAACTCAAAAATTCAGCTCTCATTAAGGAGCACCTGCCCTTGGAACAGATTATATTTCAAGCTGCACTGGACAAGGACTTATTGGAAGATAAATGGAAGTCAATAAATAGACTTTTCCATGTACAAATAGCCTCTTCTCTCCACCACCTTCTTGGTGCTGAAAGACAGAAGGAGGGAAAGGTTATGTAAGTTACTTCTGTGTCTAATGATAATTAAAACTAATAGATCCCCAAGGATGCTGATGGAGTGCAATGTATTTGGAACATGCCAAAGTGAGTCCAGATATTTCCCTTGTTTGTTTGAGTAAAGTATGTGGGTCTGGTACTTACATGAAGGGTAGATTAAACAGTTCCTTGTCCGTAGCTCAGCCACAGGATCTGCCTGTTCCCACTCCCTGTCCTCTAGCTTAGCACAGGGATCTCAGCACTGGGTCTTCTCTGCTGGACCCTACACTGCAGTGATGGCTGTAGCCAAGTGGAAAATGTTGGGCTAGGCAGCTGGAGCAACTCCAGCAACCCGGCTGCCCTAGAGAGAATGCAACATTTGGGCAGCTGTGGGCTCCTCTCTGTCCCCCTCCCATAGCCTTTGTAGTGCCAGGAAGGGCTCCCTGCCTTGGTGGTACCCGCCTGCCTTCAAACCCATCTGCTGCAGCCCCTTGTTTGGGAGCAGGCAGTGGTCCTGCTACCCTGGCTTCTTGCATCTCCAGGCTGGGGGCTCTGCGCTGCACTGTGGAGGCATCCAAAATGGGAGGATGTGTAGCACCACCCATCTCAGCCTGAGTAGAAATGAGTGATACCATAGCTGTAGGAAATGGGTAGTCAGCATTGCAGTCCTTAATTATTGAATGTCTGGAGCAGAGATGTAAGATGGTCTTAAATATCTTAATGTTAAAGAAAAATAAGTTTGAAAGGTGTTTGTATTTGTTTTCTAGCACTGGCTCTTGAGTTTTGCTCATGACCACACGGACTTGCTGTTCAGTGGGACTGCCATCCTCAGGTAGTTAAGTAGATCTGGGGGCCAGAACTGCTTCAGGAAAATGCCGAATTCTCCAATGCCCGTAGCATGATGCCAGAGTTGCAGTGGTGAGGCTGCCAGAGCTCTAGTCTGCACATAAAGAGGAAAGACCAGGGTTGTCAAAGAGCAGGTAGCAAAACGTCATAGTGGGCAATGACTTCACCCTCTCTCTGGGGTGGCAGAACGGACATGGAGGGCTTTTACCTATGGAAGTTTTCACCTTTTTCGCGTTTTTTGTGGGGACTGCTGGATCAGCCCATGCTAATCTCCAAGTTGGTGGTTCCTGATGAGGAGCCGGTGGTGTGATGGGCTACTGAGGGCCGTCGCTTCAGTTCAGCATGAAAGCAGTGAGCTGGAGCAAAGGTCCTGCTCTGCCAAGCCTGGCCTGTTTGCCATTGAAATCCCTGCTAGCAATTGTTCCTTTAATGATCTTTATGACAGGCAGAGAAAGCACCATTGTTTGCTTAGTTTGCTTTAAAAATAGTTTTCTAAATTTGCAAGCGACAGTTCAATGCATGTCTGAAACCCGGTGCCCCAGGGTGTATGGGAGCACCAGTAACCGCAAACATGGCACGAGCTTGTGAGGACATGGGAAATGGCAGCACTAGGGATGCTAATGTGATTAAGTCGTGTACAACTCAATTAGTTTCCCTTTTCCTCCCATGGAAGGTGGCAGGCCTGGCTGGTTGCTTGCTGGTGGATGGAGACATCACATTCAAGGTCGCACGGAGTGCACAGTGGCACTGAAGCCACGCGGTTCCAGTTTGACCCTGGCCACGGGGGCCACTCTGGCAGAGCTGGGAGCAGAGGACAAGCAGCCCCCCAGGTCTCCATCCTGCATTGAAAGGTAAGTCTTGGCAGGCAGCATCCTTCTACCAGGTGAGGACAGTGTTTAAAATGCTGGAATTTGCCTAGAGAATGCTTTTCACACCAGCATTTAATCCAGAAGGGCAACACTGGAGCTAAGTGGGGAGAACGCTTTGCCTGTGCTAATGCACAGATTGAGTGTGGATACCCAGTGCAGCTAAAGCCCCCGTACTCTCGTGTAAGACAGAAAGAAAGCTGAATCTCTTTTCTAGCATCAAAGACATCAGAACAGAGTGTTACTCATTTAACTGTAACACCTGGCTGAAGTGGCAGGACCAGGAATTGAAACATCCGTGATATCTCTGTGCCTGTGACAGGCACCATGTTTTCATGCAGAGGTTTGGAATGTGTAAATGTCCCAAATGCAGAAGGGAATAAGCACATATGCATCAACAGGGAAAGAGAAAAGTCATCGTGGGGGAAGGAGATCCCAGGGAACAGGAGAAGCTGTGGCCAAGTCCCCATGACCAAAATGGATTGTTTTCACCAGAAACATTTGGAAATGGGTATCTTCTTCGCACAGTTAGAGAAAGACTAAACCTGACCTTCTTTTCTTAACAGGACCCCCATGAATAGATATTTCATTCAAAAAACTGCAGACTACTTCTCCACTGAGCCTACCTCATGCTGTGCCCTGGGTGACTGCGCTTTGTGGTTTGGTGGGGTGAGATTTGTGTGGTTATTTGGGAAGAAACATATGTTCTGTTACATGGTAGGAGATCCAGTAACCAAATGGCAACCTAATTTCTGTCTATGGGTGAGATAAAACTGGATTCTGGCAGTTCTGACATATGAAAGGAAAGCATTTAGGAAAGAAGGCATTTTGTACCTTTTTTTGTTTTTAAGTAGAATTCTTTTCTGACCTAATACTTGAAGCCTAAAATCATTGTGTCAGAGCCCCTTCTTTCCCTGTTTTGATGGTAAAATGTAACATGTCCTTCCACACTTCATTAATTTGTGTTTTGTGTGCATCTAGCTAACTATGCAACCCCTAGGCTTTTGACTGTATGTTACACCATTTACTATTATAACAATTTAGCCAACAGCAAAAAAATCCTTGAAATGAGACCAAGCTACTTCTGAATATCTGCATCAGATATCTGAGTCTTGGCGCTAGCTCTGTAAAAGGTGGGGATTTAAAAATAACAAAACAAAACCCATGAAAATTATCCAATCCATGAAAAATATGCAGCCTCAGCAACATGGAATCACAGCAGGTACGCTCTATCGGTGCAGAAGTGATTGCAAGCCCTGTCTTGGGGTGGACTCTAACAAAAGGGTTAATGCCTGGGAGGCACCCACGCGCAGTAGCCCCTCGCCAAGGTCAATGGGAGCCCTGCCTGCTGAGCTCATGCAGGATCAAGCTCTGTTTTTCCATGATGTTTAACACAATCGGGTAATGCGATGGTTTCTTTGCACTCTGTAGCTCTAAAAATATTGCTTTTCTGCAAATGACCTCGTCTATTTCATTATGAAACATAAAATCATGGAGAAATTACTTATGCAATCTTTTCTATCCTTTTTTTGTGGGGAACAGGAAGAGGAAGATAGGAAATTGTTTTTAAATAATGCTTTGTACTTAAAAGCTAATCTGATATTGTGAGTTTACCCTTTTCCTAAAGCTAGGCATATTCTCTAACATTTTGCAGTGGTAAATATGTAGACCTACCACTTATCCAGTAACAAGCAAGCATATTTGCAGTAGATTGGAAAAAATAAAAACAAACTAATGTATATTTTTCAACTTCCTGGTGCTTTAACCTTTCTTAAGAAAAGACTCTGGGGACATAATTGAAGGAAAGTGTTTTTCTTTAGCAGATGGATTGCTTTCCTCAGATAATATTTTAGTTATGCCAATAAAATGAAGGGTACCCAGAAAACCATGAAACTGCCAGCAGTTGTTAGTGTACGACTATTACCAAGGCAGAAATGAGGCCAGAGCAGTGATAAACGTGCACATCTCTCCCTCCATCAGCTGAGGAATGACCTGGATACACTTTACATCTGAGCACCAAGTGGGCCAACATTTTTCACAGCAGCACTTAATAGTGGACATTAACTTAGCCCTCTCCAAAAGGGCTGACCCCGAGGCTACCCTCTGTGGTTCTCCAAACTGTAATCACTTCTGCAGTCTGTAATTTTATCAAATCGCATGCACCTTTTCCAGCCACTTATTGGCCAATTAAGTCAAGTTCTCACTGAGGGGGTCCAGCTGGCTTCAAGTTATCTTAGATGAATTGATTGAAGACATTCTGCAATCTATGAACCCAGTTTAATGATCTAGGTGATAATACTTGTAATTCTTCTCAGTCAAGGGAATTTGCTGCAGCTGTTGTCTGCAAATCCGTGTTCTGATACAGTGAAGTACCAGAAGAGCGTTAATCCGCCCTCAGAGTTTATAGTGATGGCTGCATTGTGAAATGGGAAATTTAACATTCACACAGCATTGCCAAGCAGAGACAATTTTTTTGTTGATGTGTTTTTTATTTTATTCTATTGTGAGTGTTAAAGAGGTTACATGGAAGAATACATTATTGATAATACTTAAAATTGGAGACTGTACAGCAGTATGAAACAGCCTACTAAAATATTGCATAAAATGTTTGAGCTAGAAAATGAGGTTTGCCTCAGAGCATGAACATACCATTTTTAAAATTTGGAGGTGGAGCAGAGCTCCAGAAATAAAGCCACTGGGCCAGATGAGCTCCCTAAGACATTCCAACTATCTGGAGTCAGTTTTGCTATTCCAGAGTTATGCTGGTATAAATGAGACAATAATCTTTCTCTTTTTTTAAAACTGATAAATCTTTTATAGAAGACATAAATAAGTACGGGGAACAGGTGCTACTTTCAGCTGTACCAGAATAAATCAGGAGTAGCCTCACACTTACATGGTGTACACTGATAAAGAATCTGCCTCTGAGACTACAGTCCTTCCCTTCCCCAGATTTAGAGCCCTTGAAGTGCTAATGAAGGAGTGCCAAACTTTGACACAGGCCTGGAGTGTATCTCCAAGACCTGCAGTTGCCTGCATGAGGACCTATGAAAACAAAGAAATAATCATATTTGCTTGCTTTGGTGGCATGTGCCTCTTTTCTGAGCCCCAGGAATGCTAATTCCTTCCCTATGAAACAAATAATGTAACTAACACTAGGTAATATTTCTCATGTCGAAAATTGAAAATACTTAGTAATGAAATATCCTATAGTGCATCTGTGAAGTTTCTGTTTGTTGAAGGGGATGGCTGGGGTTTGATTTCCCTGCAAAAGCAGCAGCTGCTATATTAATTTATGCTGTGCGGCAGACACCCATTCGCTTCTCAGTCACAGGGACTTCCCTCCTGCGCGGCGTGGTTGAGCTCAGCTCTGCCAACGCCTGCCTTGCCGAGAGGCTCTGCTGTGTTTGAAGAGATTTTTTTTTTTTTACCCTGTAGCATGATGGGAAAAGTCACTTTTTTATGGGATACTTCTTCAGAGAGTTATGCAAGTTTCCGGCCCCATCCAGCTCTCCCTGTGCTCGCATCTGCTGAACCTGCCATCAGAGATCTCCTAGCTGTCATGGCCAGAGGGTTGTGCTGGGTGAGCAAAGCCCTTCTCCCCACCACAGCCTCAACCTACCCTTGTGTGAGGCCAAAGCCTGAGTTCAATGGGGCTTCTAATTTTTTTTTGTGGACTTGGATCAAGCTGTGTTGCCAAACCCAAGTCTGTTAGTCAACTCACTATATGTACTCCAAGCATAAGTCTTTGGGGATATGAAAAGTGTTGTAAAAATGATAGAAAATGAGGATCTTCTCTTCAGATAATTTGGCTGGATGAAGAAGCCAAAGATTGAAGAAATGGAGCTGCTTTGCCTATGTGTGCTGCTGTTGCACCTGGGGAAAACTGTGCTAACCTCTAGCAGGTCAGTTTTCCAGTGGCAAGGCAGGGATCATGGCGCAAACTTCTGCAGAGCTCTAGGTGGCTGCAAGCTCAGGACATTTGGTGTCAGCATCAGTGTAGGTAGGTTGGACTGAAACCCTGTGTATTCACAGGCTGTAGTTGAGTTCCTGGGACCCCGCCTCTGGGGAAGATGGACGCATGGCGAGGATCCCCAGGCAGCCCTTGCCCATGGCCCTCTCCTCCCAGAGATGCTGTGGCCGTCAATCCAGAATAGGGATGTCTCCGTGCCATGGTCTGTGCTGGCTGGGTACAACACATAGCTTTCCAGGGGATTTGGGGGAAGGGGGTCAGACATGTGCTTTGCCATTTATGAAATTAGTGAGCTGTAATTTCATACGAGTGTACAGTAGGAAATGTCTTTGATGCTAACCATAGAGAATAACTCTGAAATTAACTGCACCAAGGGCATGCTCCTGCCTGACTGGGTTGATCTGCACAGAGCTGTGCCTTGGTGTCGAGTTGGCCATGCTTCAGTGGACGCACATTGTGCTTGCCCTGCTGTTGATGCTCAGAAGGGAGAATGGGGCCAGGGATCTCTCCCCGTAGCAGGGCTTAGATTAAAGTGTATATGACTAAGGAAGCTTGGTATGGCCACAGAGAACATCTTGTTCCCTATATTTAGCCATAGGCAATGTCAAGTACTATATGTTATATGAGTGCTTTTCTCCAGTCCTGTAGGCCTTATTTTAGAAGTTGACTGTGTGAGTCAAAGGGCTTAGTTTTAAAATAACAGTCCTAAAAAAATACTTGATTTTTCATCTTTGCCACCCAGAGCAGCAATACTCAAATTAGAGGGCTACCTTGCCTGAGACAGAAAGCAAGATCTCTGCTCTTGCAGTCCTGCTGCATCTCCTGCCAGGGCCAGGCACTGTTGTGGCAGCAGCCCTGGTGCAGTGTTATATTTTCACCATGGATGCACTAAAAGGAGGGGTTAATTAGCATGGTTGCCTTTGAGCCTCTGCTTGAGACGGAAGAAAGAGTTTATTCAGTAACACTAGCCAGCTTCCAAACACTTTATGGATTTTGGCAAGAGGTATCACAGTCATAACATTTGAATATTAGCACTTTATAGCTCTGCCACACTAACAACTGCTAATTAGGCAGCTTGGACATTGCTGAGCACTGCCCTGAACCTTGTGTAGTAATTTACACCTATGCACAGCCACAGCTCTAATATAGGAACATTTTACACCCAGTTCACATGTACGGAGATGATTAGCAGTGACAGAGCCAGGAGAAAGCCTGATATTAGATTCCTCTTGCGTTCCCCCTTCTCCTTTTCAGGACTTAATTTTCCTTTCCTGGAACACCCGGAGGTAGAGTATGGGAAAATCCTGGGCTGCCAACTTGTCCACCACAGCATCTTTGGGCAGCTTGCTGTGATAAGTCACAGAATGGAATATATTTCAGCAGAGCACAACCACTTTTAACTGGCCCAGGGAAGTCATCCTCCAAATAACCTCCCATAGCTTTATCACGATCTAGAGATGTGTTTTCTTCCCATGGCAATAGATCAGTATTTCTGTTGGCCAAGCAAAACAAAGTTAAAATGTTTGATATTTTATACTTGAGTGTTGTTTTCTCCAGTTTTCATTGTGCTCTGCCTTTTGTGTACATGGACTTAGGAAACCCCTCTCTATGATTTGCAGTGTTAAATTCTTTCGCCTCCCTCCTCCCTGCCCCACTCCTTTTATTAATACTAGGATGGTGATGTTGTCTGCTCCTCATGCAGCTATCTGCAATTAACATACCAGCACTCTGATACTCTTCTGCAGCTGTGTTGTTTGAGGTGTGATAAATAAGTGGTGAGTGTAGGTCTCCTGCCCCAGAGGTGACTTGAGTCCCTGTTGCTTGCTGAGGCTGCTGTCCCTGCTGGTGTTAGCCATCAGCTGTGCCACACATCGAGAAACCTCTTCCTGATGTAAGTACTCTTGGCATCGCATTTCTAATGAGCATCATGTTTGTGGTGTCCCCACTATAGACCTTCTCCTGCTGAGGCAAGCTGATGTCTCATGGAAGAGCTCCTCCTCATTTACTCTTCTTCCCTGGCTCATAGGTAAATGCTGGGTTTTCTGAGCCTCCTTGCTCAGCTCCATACCAGGTTGTTTCTGAGCTGGTGGGAGCCATTTCCTGGGCTGGGTTACAAGGAGCAGAAGTAATTTCCCATGGTCCTTGGGGAATGGGAATACCCTGGAGAACTGGACAGTGGCTGCTCCCTGGTTTGCAGTGCAAAGGAAGTGGATTTACCAGAATTAAACATGTATATCTTCTTTTTAAATAATACCATTTTTTTTTAGTTTCTTTTAAAAGAAAGCAGCTGTGGTGTTATATAAACAGATAAAAAATAAGGGTCAGTCTGATGGGTAGTTCTCTGGGAAAAGTCCAAGATGCTTATCTCATTATTTCTTGGACTACTTTAAAATCAAATATGTCTTTCCCTTATGATAAACTGTCCTTGCTGCTGGTGGGAATAGACCTGGATTACATTTGTAATGATAGGTAGAAGAGAGTGTGAGTTTGTTTGTTTCTTTTTTTTGCAATTTCCTAATTATTTTTATATTACTAATTACTAAGATCCTGAGCCCTGGGTGCCTAATTCAATGTGTCTACAAATGGCCACAGAACAAAGCAGGACTGAATTTCTGGAGGGTTTAGACTTAGGTGCATAGCATGGTTTGGGAATTTGGGCTTTTTCTGATAGTCTGTGTTAAGTGTTGAAGCTCTTTAATATAAAAAAATGTTAGCAATGAAAGCTTGCAATCAAATAAACAACAACAGGGCAAAACTGTATTTCACCCTCTAATTGATCTGTAAGAAATGTAAATCACTCATCCAGAAGAGAGAGATTTTCAATTAGTCCTCTTTTCTTAAACATGCAAATCCCCCAGCCATGTTTAGCAGCACAGTTTTGCCCTAACTCTGCAGAGAATTCCCAAGCAACCTTTAATAGACGGCCATGCCTTCAGGCTTGTCCACTTATGTTTTCTCTCCTGCCTGGGCACAAGATAGATTATGCATATTATTATTCATAAGTGCCACCTATTGAAAGCATAACCACAGGCACGTTTGCAATGGGCTTGCCCCAGCTGTCCCCACTCATGTGAAACATTCCTGCTCTCAAATGGACCCCTCCAAACCATCCCCTCAAAATCGGTGCTATTTTATTGCCAGACATCCTGGTATGGAGAAGGACTTGCAAAATGACCCATGGACTTTAAAGGTGGCTAAAACTGAGGGAACTATTCCTCATTTTCCTCCTGCAGAGGTTCTTCCAGCTGATGCTTTTGTTGCCTCTCCCTGACCCCTGAGGCTAGTGCTGCCTTGTAGGGCACTGGGGAGAAGGCTCTAGCCCAAGGTGCCAGGAATCATGGAAGGCAGTGATATGATATAAAATATGTGTTCCTCATTAAATAATAGAATTTTTGTGACTGGTACAAGAAACAATAAATAGTTAGTACAGAAGAACTGAGAAGTAAATAGGTGGGAGTCTCATGGACTGGATGTTATTTGATCATTCTTAGATAAAGGGTAAATATAACTGCTTTTCTGTTCACAGAATGTAGTTTTAGAATAAATATATATTTTTTTATTCTGCTGTTGCATATTACACCATTTTCCAGAGAATTTGAGTGTGTTGGTATAAAGAATGGGTTTTTCTCTTCCTCAGACATGCTAGATACAAGTAATTTTCAGTTTGCCATAAAAATTATTTTCAAAAACATATAATTATTAATAAGGAATATAATTTAAATAAATGTTTTGAATGCTAGTGGCTAGAATTAAGCATAGCCCTATGTTTCTACAAAAGGTCAATTGTGATTCTAATTACTCTTATGTAAACTAGATAATGCTTGAACTGCAGTTATAATTAATATATATGCCTTATTGCCAACTTATTGCATTTTTGATCATTAGAATCTGGTCAGCATTATTATGTCTGGACAGTCTGAACAAACATGTAAATGGATGTGAAACTCTTTGGGCTGATTTTCTGTTATACCAGTTTTATGATGACATAACAGCATTAGCTCAAACTGCTCTGCACAGGGATAAATCTGTGGCATGAGAGCGGGGCAGTAGAGTTGTGTGTTCAGTGATGGGAAGGACTGTGCCAGTAGAGCAGGATGGACAGCAAAGAGATGTAATGGGGCTAGAAATACAGTTGCAATGTCTTCCTTCCTTAGGAAAGTCTTGCTGATTTCCAGGGGGAACACAGCAGTCAGGAAATGTCTTCTAGGTGTTTTTCTTCTCTCTCCATGGAAAGGCATGGTGGGAAGTGCTTTTCCTGGCTGTGGATGGAGCTGAGCTGTGTGACAAGAGGTACAGCTGCTTCTTTATTCTGCAGAGGGCTCTAATTTTTGGCTTCCAGAGAGCAGTGAAGCCATTACTTGAGCATCATTATGTGTGCCCAAGCACAGCTCCACCGCACAGTGACAGTGGGCAGGACACTGGGCAGGAGCCCCACTGCTCGACTGCCCCTGCCTTCCCGCACTGCCCTGGAACCCATGGGCACAGTTACGGCTGCAGCCCAATCCAAGTCTGCCCAGGGCATTTCTGTTCTTGGGTACCAACTAAAGAGTAGAGGCAGAATAAAAATATTGTACCCTGACACACTTCTTCAACACCCTTTCCCTTTCTTTTCCCTGTGGAGGATGCAGGATGCTGATCTCTGTCTCTGAGTAGGTCCTGAGCTGGGCTCTGTGTTGGCCTGTCCCTGTCCCACCCCCAGCACTGACTGGGATCCAGCCAGCGACTGCCAGATGCTGGCTATGACGGGCATGGGACTTGGACAAGGGATCCTCACACCACCCTGGAGATCAGGTACCTGCTGAAAAACCTACTGAAGGGTATTAAAGCCTGACAGAGGTGTGTTTTCCCCCCATGCTGGGGGTGGCACTGGATGGAAAGGTTAGCCTAGGGTGGAAGCAATGACAACTGAAGTACCCCTAAACTGGGAGAAGCCAGGGCCATGGAGGCAGTCTGGGCTCATGCTGAGGGTTGGATATTGCATGCAGGTTTTCAGCATGCTCAATGAGGAACTTTTAAAATAGATGCAATTAAAAGTAAAATGTAAGGAGATGGTGCCAAAGATGCACCTTTAACCTCCAGATAGCTGGCCTCTCTGTTGGAGGAGGCTTTGCCCGTACCTCTAGCTGCCTCTAAAGCTTGTGGAAAGCACGAGCATACCTGTTCCCACACAGATATGGGATAATCCAGCGTGTGCACAGGGCATCTGCACTGCTGGCCTTGGCAGAGGTGGGAAGGAAAGCTCAATACCTCCACTTGCAGCTGTGTGTTTGTGTAGTGGAGGTAAGCAAAGGAAAAACAAATGTCTCAATTTCAAATATGCTTGACATGCCCCTCTCTCACCACCTGGACTAGGGTTGCTTTGCCCTCCCTCTGCTCAGCTGAGCAGTGAAGGGACAATGGTGCTGCTCTGGGCTGGGGGGCTTCTGAGGGCCCAAGGAGACACTTTCTTCATGGGAGAAAGTGGGTGTTATGACTCCTTCTCTCACACTTTCTACCAGAGATGGGTTAAAAAATGAAGTCAGGTCTCCAGAGCTGCCTGGGGAAATATTCTGGAACTGCACCTCTGTTACCTCTCTGACCAGAGGCAGGAGAGACACGTTCAGAGGTTTATGCAAACCTGTGAGAAACCCAATTCTTTGTTTTTAAAACCCTTCCAAGGCCCTCTTCAACCCATGATGCTAGCCGTGGACATAAATGTCTTGGATGCCTGGATCTGCCTTGGAACATCCTCTGGGTGCTTTTAACATAAAAACTCCTGCCTCCGTGGCCCTGACCCTCCTTAACAGCCTTGCCGTCTCTCTCTACAGTGGCAACGCATCAGATGTCACTGGAAAACATTGCTTAACCTCTGTGCATCTCCCTTCTTCCCTTCACCATTATTACCCTGTGCTGTGATTACATTTATGGCTGTGGGAAGCGTTGGAGCATGGCTTTCCTGGGAGGCAGGGTGCGGGTGTCTGCTGCATGGGATAATGGGCTCCAGCTCTGGCCTGGGAAGTTGGTGCTGGGGTGAGAGGAGAGTGTGCATCTCTGCCCCTGCTCACTCCTTGGTCCCTCTGCCGAGCCTGCTGACAAGGGACAAGGGTGCCAATTAGTGTCAGTAGCACGGGTAGCCAGTGATGGGGGCACCTGTGCGCCCAGGCCACGCGGGCCAGCGCCTCACTGCCACCGCCTCAGCACAGCTGTCAGATAGGGACAGCTCTGCCACGGCTGACCTGTACCCCTTCAGAGCCAGTGATTTAAGAGGTGAAAGACATAAGGTGCCATTACCCACCCCCGGCAGGGCACAGCAGCTGAAATGGCTCTGGAGCCCGCAGCTGCAGCATGGGGACTGGGTTTGTCCTGCTGCTGGGAAATGCTTGGTAAAAATGCAGTGCTTTATCACCCTCTGTGACACTATGTTACTTTACAGTGCTGTGGTTTACAGTATGTTTATAAGGCTAGATCAGTCTCCATCCATCTCCTATCTTCTAACGTGCAATGGCTGCTCATTGCTGCATTTGTCTTTGTGAAGAAGAGTGATAACTCTTCACTCAAGTAAAGATAAATATTGCAGTGTCCTTTGTGGGTGTGTATCATGCAGTGTTTAGTGTGAACAGACGAACTGTATACATGCTTGCAATGCACAAATGTTTTATATACGTGTGCAGGTGTGTGTCTAATATTGATGCCCCCAGATATACACAAAGTTGCACGTATGGTGGGCAAGTGCTCACTGTGCACCTCTCTGTAGGAAAGCTGTATTCATATGTGTACACTCGCATGCATAAATATTGTCAGGGGGGAAAAAAAATCAAGTCACTATAGATAGCATCATGGAAAATTAGAGATGAAGCTGAGAATAGACAGCATTAATAACCCAGGCTGTTATGTCACCAGTCAAGTAAGATGCCTTATGAAGAGGAAAAAAGAGCACATGGAAATCTTTAAGTAACGTATTCAAGTGTCATAGGCACCGGCACCCAGGAGCACGTGCATTTAAAAGGATGAGTGTGTGTGTGTTTGTGTGGGTGTGTTTTATGCATCTGAAAAGGCTCCCTGAGACAACTGAACACAAAGCCAGCACATGTTTGTGTTAGGTTGAGATGCTGGCATTAAGATGATTATATGACTCTATTAGCAGGGTGTTATGGCTCCAATTTCACTTAACATCTGAGTTCACATTAAAATATGCCCTTGGCCTGACAAGGCATTATTAACTTGCATTTAATAAAAATAAAATATTACATTTAAAAAAATTGAAAGCTGACAAATTTGATTTAAATGAATACTGAACTCCAGGCAAATGTGTTGCTTGAACTCTGCCTGCTGTACTGGAGCTGACAGGAAGCATTAAAGTAATCCTGAGTGGTCAATATGTGATTAAATATCACATGTCAAGCTTAGCAGGAATGTTCCTTCCAAAGAAAATTATATTGTTAAAAATAAGTGACAAATTCTAAGCAGCTCCTTCAAATTCATAAAGATATGTGAAAGAATGGAAGCCTGTAAAAAACTAGGATGTCTGCAGGAGACAGAGAATATAGTCTCATGCACAGAGCCATATAGAGCATCTACAGATAATCAGATAAAAATGATTACACATATTTGAAGCAATAAATTTTCTTTGCATTTGCCATAGAAAATAAAGAGAAGAGACATGCTACATTTTCACACCATGTTTTCATCTGAAAGCTTTTGCTGTCATGCTGTTCTGTCTAAAGGGATTATTTATTTATAGACACTCAAGAATCTATATGTGTACATACATGCATAGACATATATACACATGCTAAAGCCATTGTCAGCAGTATTTAGAGAGAGAAAATTAGAGCTAAGTTAAATTTTAAAGGAAATAATTGTAACATTAATAATAAAATGTCCACCCTACCCTGTCATTAGATGTTTGGGAACACTAATGCTTCATGGCTATCATCTGTTACAGATTCCAGCTGGGAGAACATGCTTAAACATGACCAACTTTCATCATGTGTTTGATGAAAGACAGACATAGATGTCATTGCTCCCCACTTGCTTCAGCAGGATCAATCCAGGATTACCAGAGTGCAATAAGGGCAGTGTCCAGCAGTCTATTTACATTAGGCATAGCAGTAAAATATCAGAATCTACAGCCTCAGATAAATGACTTGATATGCCTAGGTCAAGAGGTTACCAAAGCCAGGTGAGATCTGAGACCTATTTATCACTGCCTGAGCTCAAATTAAGTTTTAAATATTGTCAAAAATGAAAAACTGCTGCCAGATGGTGTCAAGTTAATTCATCTCACACTGTAGTCAGAAGCTGTCCTTTAGTCCCATCATGGTGACTTCTATCCTGAATTAGAGGGGTGCCTGTCAGAGAACCTCCTTTAGCAAGGAAGTAGGGGCTCTGCTCAGCCCTTGCTTCCTGCTTACAAGATGGATTTGTTGCATTTCTGTGGCTTGTGGCAACAGGAGATCTCTACCACACACAAGGGTCTGAGACACAGACATTCTTACAAAGCAGCAGACGTTAGGTGGTGAGATTTGAGGCCTCTTTAGCTCCTACTTGATTAAGAAACCTGCTATTCCACCCACCTGGCCCAGGGAATGGGATTTGTTGGTCTGTAGAAAGAGGCACTTGGGGATGAAGACTTTGACCCGGGTGTGTTAGTGCAAAGAACCGTGGAGCTCTCCCACACACTGCACAGGGCTGGCACAACTGGCCTGCTCTTTTCCTCTGTTCCTGTTTCCATTTCAGGGCTGTAAGAAGCATGCCACCCTGCCTATCCTTGTCGTCCCCTGGGCAAAGGTTGGGATATGTTTTAGTTTACGGTGTTCAAGGGAACACAAAATGACATCCATCAATTTTATGCTTCTTCTCTCTCCCTCGCCCATCTGCTCTTCTTCCCGAGCCCTGCCTTCAGCTCTGGCTTCAAGCATAGTGCTGGAGCCCTCCAGCAGCAGGGAGTCTCCCGAGGCAGTGGGAAGAGGGTGTCCCTGGATCAGGGCTTCCTCTACTCTGATGTGCATTTATGCTGGCTGCCTTGGATCTCCCTGCAAGCTGGGTTACAGCCCCCAGCCCTTTGGTGTAGACAGGGGAGATGAGGACCCTGTGAACAAAGGTCCAACTGATGGGGTGAAGAGAAGCAGCAACCAGCAGCACAGGAGGCTTCTATGCCAGGCCTCTCCCCAACAAACCTGGCCTGTTGGTGCCAAGGTGCCTGAGAACTCTGCTTTCTATGGCTATCATGTACTGCTCTGTGGTTTTTGGCGTGCCTGAGTAAGGACATTGTATGTTTGGAGCGATCACTCACCACCAAGCCAAAGAACCTCAGATTCCCTTATCCCCAGAAGCCTAGTTGCCAGCTCCATCTTTTCCCTGGTTGTATGAGTAGAGGAAAATACAGGACTTCTCTAAAGTCCACCAGAGCTAGAAGGGTCCTTTCGTAGAGACTATGGGAAGATAGCATCTTGTGGTAACAGTAAAATCAGAAGAGTGGAGCGAGAGATGCTCAGAGCTCTGCTGTGCCCTTTGCAAGGAGTGGTTTGAGCTGGAAACTGGTTGTGTGCTATTGCTGTAGCATTGTTAACAATGCAAGGGCACTGTTATTTGAACAGGGGAAGAAATCAAAGCCAAAGGATGGTTAATCTTTTCTGAGAAGGTGATACTCTGCCTTTTGGGCTGGCTTGTTTCTGTGCTAGTACGGGAAATGGTATTTCACTGGAGTAGGAGAATGTAGTGTTGTTCTGCCTTGCATTACTGAAATAGGGTCAGAGCTTGACAGGTGTATGT
>NW_024103574.1:912500-947500 GCF_003945595.2 Pipra filicauda | reverse complement strand
GCACAGATCCATCAAGAAGGAAACCCAGTAGTGGAATGCTCCTCGCAGCCACATGAGCGGCCAGTCCCGTCCCGCCTGAGTGACAGCTTTGGTAATTAAGTGATTGTAGAGACCTCCCCAACTGTTCTAACAACCTTGTCAGGGCCTGTCTGCGGACAGAACAAGCTGAAATCAATGTGCTTTTTGCTCCCTGAGCATTTCTGATCTTGTCCTCAGCCTGCATCAGGGAAAGCATTTGACAAAAGAAAAACAGTAGCACTAAACGTTGAGATTAATTTTTTGGAACAGAAAGTTAACTTTCTTCGATTTTTTTTTTTTTTTTTCCTTTGGAACGGGAAAGGCGGAAGGCAACGGAGATCCGCTGCTCGGGCGGCGGGGCTGGCTGGCCGGGACGAGCAGACCGTGGCTGCGCTCGCTCCGCGCCTGGCACCTCGCTGCTCCGCGCCGTTTTGTTCCCGCTGGGAAACGTTCTGTAGCGTCTCTTGCAACGGCCCCAATTACTCCGAGGTACAATATATTTTCGCCTGGATTAGACGGCGAGTCTGTTGGCACAGTGTAAATGTCAAGCAGCAGCTTTTAATAAAGGGATGTTCAGACTGTTAAATTTCACAGTACAACGGGCTCGGCCCCTCCCGGCCCCCTCCAGCCCCCCCTCCCTCCGAGCTGCGGTGCTGCCAGTGAGCCAACACGACTGCGCACCAAAATCTGAGTGGGAAGTAACCCATCCCGAGGCTGAAATGCTGCGCTCTGCTATCCCCGAGCTGCTTGGCGGAGGGACCCCCCAGATCCCCGCACCGTGCTCCTCGGGATCGCCGTCGGTGGGGCGGGGGCTTCTCGTTGGGGGCCAAGGTGGCAGTTGCTGGACCCCATTGGCCGGAGATTGAGGCCGGTCCGCGGTGCCTGGGCTGGGACCGCCCCCCCGGAAGGGACCGGTTGTCGAACCGGCACATGATAGCCCGTCCCTGCCGCTCGCTGCTCCCGGCTTCAATCGGGCCATTGATTAGCGCTCTAAGTGCCGCTCTAATTAGCTGCCTACTAATTAACGAGCGGCGCCCCGTCCGAGTTCTCTGAGTGGCACCTTCGCTCATCGTTTTGATTCGGCTGTTGCTGATTTATTGGGACGGGGAGCTCCGTGGCTTTGCCCGCAGTCAGACGGGTGGGATAGATGGGAAAGGGGGGGTCATCCAGCCAGAGGCTGAGGGGACACGGGGCAGCAGCTGTCAGCGTCCACCCTGGCCTCAACAAGTACAAGGAGCGTCCCGCTGGTCTCCTCGCCCCCCGAGGGTGCAGGCAGGAGGTGGAGGGCGTTTTGCGTGAGATGTCCCCGCGTAGGGCTGATCACGCTCTGGGAATCCGAACCGGCCGGCGGTGCCCGCGGAGGAGCAGGACAGGCCGAGGCTGCCCGCGCTCCGGGCTCTGCCCCGGGCGGGGAAGGGCCTTGCGCTGCTTTCCCCCAGAATATTTCTACACAATGGAATCGAGGATTAAAAAATAAGACGAAGGAAATGAAAGGTGTTCACTCTTCAAGAACATGACTTTAAGCCCTAAATCCCGATTCCGGGACGGGGAGGTGTATTGTGAGTTAAAGGATTATGCTAGTGTAACATATTACCCCGAATCCTGCATTCCCCCCGGGATAATTAGGACATAGTTTGGGCAAATTGCAAACCAAGACAGCAGGATAAATACAGCCGCCGCGGGCTGCTTCCCTGCTGCAGAAAATCTGCCTGGGCATTTGTAGATATTTAAGTGTTTTTCCCTTTCTCCTGTTCTTTCATTTTACTCCTCAGTTTTCCTCCTTCCCTTTTTCCTCAGTTCCCTTTTCTTCTCCTCGTTCCTCCAAAGGCCTCGATCTGTAGGGACGTGCTGGCAGGTCACCCCGCCGTGCTGCCAACCCAGTTCGCACTGAGGTTGCGGCTCCCGCGCTGCCTCCGGCCTCGTCCGCGCTGGGCGCCCGTCGGGGACAACGGGGGCGGCCGCCACCGCCGCCCAGCGGACACGGGCGGCCCTGCACCTCATTCGGGCCCGCCGCCTCTGCTCCCTCACCGGCCTCCGGGCGCAGCACCGGTGCCTAAAGCCCGGCGGCAAACCGTACTGCTGGCTTCCCCCGGCTGCCCGCGGGGCGGCTGACAGCCGTGTGGAGCCGTCGGGACGGAGCGGACGATGCTCGGTAGCAACGGGCTGCCCGCGGGCAGGCTTCCCTGCCGTCGAAAAACTTCTTCCGAAGTGCGGCAGTGGGGCCGGGACCTGTCCCGCCGCACTACCTTTCGAGTGTGGCACCGGTGACTGGTGAATCCCAGGGAAGCACCGCGATTTATACCAGCGAGGACCCAGAAGCTCCTCGCCCCCCTCCATACGAGGGAAGGCCGGCCCCAAGCCGTCGGAAGAGGAGCCGAAGGCCACGGCACTCTCCGCGTTGGCATCTCTCGTGTCGGGGCGCAGCTTCTCATCCCACACCGCTGTCCCGGGGCTGCGGCATCTCACGTCAGATCCAAACAGTCGCAACGAGTTACCAGCTGGACACTGTCTCTCGCTCCCGTTGAGCTCCCCAAGCGCTCCCCGCACTTCTCTGCAGCTCTGAGCGGGACGGCTTCCCCAGAAAACAAAACGCGGTGGGAAACGGGGTGGAGGCGCACCCGCGCTGCCACCACATCCGCATGGCACTGTGCAGGGCCGGACGGGGCACTCCCGGTACGGGGCAGGCAGAACGATGAGGGGGTTAGAAAAGACCCTCGCGTCCCCACTCCCCATTCCTCACTCCAGGCTGGCGGGGGGCTCCCATCACCGGGGCAGCCTCTGTATGCGGGGCGGAAATGCCAGTGTGACCCTACACCTAAGGTAGCCCCTAGTGCCCTCGCTGAACACCAGCACCCGAAAAATGCCTCTTGGGCTCATCCTGCCCTAATCTTTCCCTACGCCTCCACTGTTATGCCCAGTTCCCTTGTGTCCCGAGGTTTGGTGCCGCGGATGTTTTGGGGGCTGGTTGGATCTCGAGTCTACTGGAGGCCGGGAAGAGAGGTGTAGGGCTGTGCTTCATGGGACCCTAGAAATGTCAATTCCTACTAAAATAAAACTCGGAGAACTCTAAATCATTCATTATCACCTTTATAATTACTCTTCTAATTAGCTTGACACGCTGCTTCATCAGAATTAATACGACGTCTTGTCGCTGGCACTTCCTATTATTCTGACATTCAACCAGGGAACCGTCCCGGGAACACCAGACGATACTCTCCGGGAGGATCCACTCCGGTGACCGGGGGAATAGAGGCCCGACGGGGCGGCGGCGGCGCGGACAGGTCCGGGAGGGAACGGGGGCGCGCACCCGCCTCCCGCGGCCGTGCCCGCCGCCGCTGATTGGCTGCGGCCCGCGCTGCGTCAGCCCCCTCGCGGCCCTCCGCCAATGGGGGCGGACGGCGGCGGCGGCAAAAGCCCGGGTTTATAATAAACGGCGGGGGGGGCCGCGGCGGCTGTGACGTCACGGGGGGAGTCGCCGCCGCCGAGAGGAGCTCGGTGGGCACGGGCGGGCGCGCTGCAGTGGCCGGTGTCCGCCCCGCTCCGCGCCCGCAACTTCCCGCAACAAAGTTGGGTAGCGGCGAGCCGGCCCGGCGGCGATGTGGGGCTCGGCGGGGGCCCCGCGTTAGCGTCGCCCGCGCCGGCGGTGCGCTGATTGGGGTACCCCAGTTCTGCCCCCCCACATCCCTTCTCCTCCACTCCCGGTGAGACCCCCGCGGCCGCCCACGGGGATGCGGACGCGGCGCTGAACGGTCCGCCATGGAGGGGCCGAGCGGGTCCAGCTTCGGGATAGACACGATCCTGTCGGGTGGCAGCACCGGCAGCCCCGGAGTCATGAACGGAGATTTTCGCCCCCACGGCGACGGCCGGCCGGCGGATTTTAGGAGCCAGGCCACGCCGTCGCCCTGCTCAGAAATCGACACGGTGGGGACGGCGCCCTCGTCGCCCATCTCGGTGAGCATGGAGCACCCCGAGCCGCATCTAGGGGTGGCGGAAAACCTCCCGCCGCCGCCGCACCACCTCCACCTCGGCCCGCACCCGCCGCCACCGCCGCCGAGTTTGCAGCCGTCGCCCCCGCAGCCGCCGCCGCCCCAGCTGGGCTCGGCCAGCTCCGGCCCCAGGACTTCCACATCTTCTTTTTTAATTAAGGACATTTTGGGCGACAGCAAACCGCTGGCGGCGTGTGCACCTTACAGTACCAGCGTCCCCTCTCCCCATCACACTCCTAAGCAGGAGGGCAGCGCGGCCCCGGAGAGCTTCAGGCCCAAACTCGAGCAGGAGGACGGCAAAGCCAAGCTCGACAAGCGCGACGACACGCAGGGGGACATCAAATGCCACGGTAAGTACGGCCCGGCCCTGCTCCGCACCGCCTCGGCCGCCGGTAAAACCGGGGCCGCTGCGTTCGGCCTCATCGGTGTAACGAAAATCGTGGGGAAAATCTGCAGTAGGAGCGCTCGCTCTGCCGGGACCACTCGGTGATCCTCGCTACCGCGGGGATAAGGTCGGTAGGAAATGAAATCGCTTTTTTTTTTTTTTTTTTTTTTTTTTTTTTTTTTTTTTTTTTTTTTTTTTTTTTTTTTTTTTTTTTTTTTTTTTTTTTTTTTTTTTTTTTTTTTCAAATTTAACTTCCCTGTTTTTAGGAAAATAGCCCAAGCAGTGGGATCGCATGGGAAATCAGGCTGTATTTATTTTTAATGCAAATGCGCATAAATGATTCTCCGGCTTTCTAAGAACCGGCTGCTCAGCTGCACTTACTGCCTTCAGCCTTTTCATTTTTACTTATTCGATCTAAAATAAAATTAAGATTAAAAATTCCACTTCCCCAGCAATCAATAACAAATAAACGAAAAAAACAACTTTTAATTAAAAATAAAATAATAATAATAACTACTCGGCCCGCGGTGGGCAGAGGGAGGTTGAAGGGCTTTGTGCGTTTGGCAAAACCCTCACGTTTCCCCTGCGCCGGGATAGAAGGCTTATTTTTCCGTCTTTAATTTTTTTTTTTTTTTAATTAGGGATTTCATACTGATGGGGAAGCCCCCGCCGTGCGGGGTTCGGAAATGAAAATAGCGATGTGTGCATGGGAAGGGGAAGGGAGGAAAAGAGTAAGGAAAGGCGAGCAGGGAGAGGAGATATTTTCCCTTCGGCGTCGGCAGAGCTGCCCTCCCCGCAGGCAGCCCGGTGCAGCCGAAAGGCAACAGGACACATTTTCCTTATTTTGCCGAATTAAGCTATTTTCGCCAGGCTCAGAGCAACGAGGTGCCCGCAAGTGCCGCTCGTTTTGCTCTTCAGCATTAGCATACGAGTGCCCAAACCAGATGTACAGTCTGGTCTGGCCATTTTTGTGTGCACCAACCTCCCCAGTGGGTCAATTAGGGAGATTATTGTTCTTCCTGCGGGGAAGATCAAGAAGCGCCACAAACCCGGGCCCGAATGGAGCAGGATTGACAGATCGATTTCCCGGCGTTTCGGGCCGGGGGGAGAGGGCGAGAAAATAACGAAAGCCCTGTAGTTGGCAAGCGGAGAGTGGAAATCCCGCCGTTCCCTGGACAGGCTCGCTGCCGCCCCCCGCCATACTTGACCGTTCCCCCCGTGCCCCGGAGGAGCCCCCGGGGAGGGGGCGGCGGGGCCCGGTAACCGCGGCGGGGCGGGGCGGGGCGAGGGCCGAGCCGGTGTCCCGCCGGCCCTCACCGCGCTTCGGCTCGCTCGCAGGGACAAAGGAGGAAGGCGATCGGGAGATCAGCAGCAGCCGGGACAGCCCGCCGGTGCGCGCCAAGAAGCCTCGGAAGGCACGGACCGCCTTCTCCGACCACCAGCTCAACCAGCTGGAGCGCAGCTTCGAGCGTCAGAAGTACCTGAGCGTGCAGGACCGCATGGACTTGGCCGCCGCGCTCAACCTCACCGATACGCAGGTCAAAACCTGGTACCAGAACCGGAGGTAAGACGGGCCCAGGCGGGGCGACGGCCCAGGGTCTCCCTGGAGAGCCGGGAGGCGGGCAGGCGCTGCTGGGTTCCTGCCCGCGGTAGCCCAGGGTCGTGCGGGGTGCTCCCGACGGCTGCCTCGCGCCCTTCCCGGCGGCAGGCTGGGGGGTCCAGCCCCTGTCACCGCTGCCGTAATTTTCTGTCTCATTACATACGGTCGCAGCCACCCTAATTCTGTCGCAAACCATTAGTGTCAGCGCGCTGCGATCTAACTGCGTACCACGGTTATTAATTTGGCCGTAGTCACCATATGCATGTGTCGTGGGGTGCGGGGCTGGGACGGGGAACCAGGCACAGCCGGGAGAATCGCACCGTGTGCGGGCCCACGGGGCCAGTGCGCCCCGTCGGGGCCCCGGTGGTGCGGGGCAGCGCAGGGGAGGGGGTTCGCCGCCTGCGGACTCCCGCGAAACCGGGTTAGGTGCCCCATCGTGGCGCCCGCCCTGCAGCCGCCTCTTGCTCCTCCCGGCAGGACGAAGTGGAAGCGGCAGACGGCGGTGGGCCTGGAACTGCTGGCCGAGGCCGGGAACTACTCAGCACTGCAGCGGATGTTCCCCTCGCCTTATTTCTATCACCCCAGCCTGCTGGGCAGCATGGACAGTACGACGGCGGCCGCGGCGGCCGCAGCCATGTACAGCAGCATGTACCGGACTCCCCCCGCGCCGCACCCCCAGCTCCAGCGGCCACTGGTGCCGCGGGTGCTGATCCACGGGCTGGGGCCCGGCGGGCAGCCGGCCCTCAACCCCCTGGCCAACCCCATGCCCGGCACCCCGCACCCTCGGTGAAACGGCACCGCGGTCCCCGCAACGAGCCCTTCCCCTCCCCGTCCCCAAACAAGCCCCAGCACCGCAGAGGAGGAAGCGAGGGGAAGCCGAGGGGCAGGAGCTTCTGCAGGCAGCCACCGGCCACCGAGGGAGGCGATCAGTCAGAGCAGGGACTCTTGAACCGTGAACCCAGAGCCAAGCCCGTAAGTGAAACGACCACACGCGGGGGAAGGCGGGCAGAGCCGCGGGGCGACCCGCCGACCTCGGCTCCTGCGAGGCAGGACTTGGAGCTCGGAGAGAGAGAGGGACGGAGGGGGTGGAGGAGGAGAGGGAGAGGGAGCCCGAGCCCGCCGGAGAGACAAATGGCTGCGGAGGACGGAGGGAATGAGAGCGCCTCGACCCCCGCCCGGCGGAGAAGACCGGGGAAACGGAGAACTTTGCACTGATTTTTCTCATTACCTTTTTTTTTTTTCTTATTGCAAAGTGGCATGCTCCCTAATGCGAACAGAATTGTACAGACCGAGTGCTGAGTGCTATATCATATTTATTATATGTCGTCCAAAAAAAAAGGAGAAAAAATTTCACTTCTATACATTAGTTTAAAATGAATGAACGTGGTTCTTCCCTATCCCTTTTCATGTCTTTTTGGATTCAGTAAAATAAATGCTTAGATGATAAAATATAGATTTTTTTTTGTGACTGAAAAATTACAGGGGAAAGCAAAACAAAAAAGAAATAAACTTTATCTTTTTTTAACAAACGTGAAAATTCAAGGTAGCTAATTTCTCCGTGACAAGAACTCAAGAAATTCAGAGTAGAAAAGGCAGATGCCACTTTTTTATTTTCAATATTATATTGAACACATTTTGAGTTTTAGGCTTGTTGTTTCTTAACTGGCGCTGTTTTTCCCTATCTGTATTTTAAAGGAAAATCAAATCCCCCCTCAGGTGTCGTGTTCCTCGCTGTTATTTTAAGCACCTGGGCAGGGCGGCGGCGGGTAGAGGCTCGGGCCCTTGGGGGCGGGCGCAACGGGACCGTGCAGGACCTGGGGATGTGGCCCCGGCCCGGCAGCTGTCTCCGCAGGGAGCTGGGACAGGCAGTGAGCGCCGGCGGTCGGGGTGAGTAACAGGGGGGGAAAACAGGCAGGGAGGGCAGAGGGGTCCCGGTGGACACGGAGCTCCCGAGCCCCGCTGGCCTTTGAACTTTATTGCTGTGCGTGACCGTCTCACCCGCCCTTTCCCCTGGCAGGCATCTTTCCTGCCGAGTGCTTCCCTTCCCTATGCCGGCCGCTGGGTCCCGCGGGGGCAGAGGGATAGCAGGTTGGGACTGGGGGCTGTGACCCTCCACTGGGCTCCGGGGACGGCTGTGTCCCCAGCCTTTGGAGGTGAACACCCCCCTGTGAAGTTAGAAAGTTATACAGCAATTACCCATAAAACATTCATAAAGTCCCGTATTATCCTCTCCTCTGAGGGTTTGGCGCTTTTTTTTCCTCCTCTCTATTTTTGCTCGTGAGTCCCCTTTCTTTCGAGACAGAAGGAAAAAAAAAAAAAAAAACCAAAAAAAAAAAACCAAAAAAAAACAAAAAACAAAAAAAAAAAAAAAAAAAAAAAAAAAAACCGAAAAAAGGAAAAGAGAAGCCTCCGGGCACGTTTATTTGGGCTTTGCTAATTAGCGAGCGGCTTGCTGATTTCTCTGCTAATAAGTTCGCGCTAAAACCATATTGACCTTTGCCTTGATCTAACAAAAGGGGAGCGGGTCGGGAACGCCCACTTTGGTTTTCGCCCGTGTTGTGGCGGCCGCTGACTATTCCCCCGCGCCTCCTCCGTGGCCCCCAAATACCCCCCGCAGGAATGACCCGGGAGGGGGTCCCTAAGTGGCCAGAGAAATCTGTCTGCCCGCATTGCCACCGAGGTTTTCCCGGGAAACGCACCCTATGCGGGCTGGGGAAGGAGGTAGGAAATTTTGGGCTCGTTGGGGCCTTTTCCTGAGTCTAAACAACGAATCTCTCACGAAAGGAGGCAATGCAGCTGGAAAAGCTAGTCCCAGGTCGTTGTTCGTGATGGCTCGGTTTTGACTGCATAAACTCTCTGAAAAGTAGTGACAACAAGGAAGGAAAGTTCATGCAAAATAGATGTGTCCCCCTCACGAGCAGGGCCGGCCGCGGGGTGCCCACCAGGGCAGGGGCCTCTCAGCGCTTTGGGAACGGCAGAAGGAAGGAGCGAGAGAGGAGAGTGGGAGCGTGGCAGGGCTGTCGGTGCCATGTCGGATAGTGCCTATAGCAGGGGCTACCAGAGGAGGTGGGCGAGGAACCATCACCTCCCCTGAAACGTATTTCCAGACTCAACTGGAAAGTACGTGTAAGCCAGAGGAGGTTTGGAGCAGGAATCGCTCTTTCGCTCTTCCTTTCCCCGTTTGGGAAGTGGGCCTTTGTCCCGCTCCCGATTCGCACCGGAATGGAGCCGACCCGAGGTCAGGCTGCCCCGAGACGGGGAAGGAACGGGCTCCGTTGCTTGTTTAAAATCCCCGGGCCCGCATTTCAGCGCTGCGGCAGGACAAAGAGCCAGGGGGGCGGCGGGCCGGAACGCGCGGGGCCGCCTCCAGTGCGGTGAACGGCGCGGGGCCAGGCATCGGGAGCGGCTTGGCGCCGTTGGCTGCCGTGCCTTCCCAGACGCGCCGGCCGGGTTTCGTCCCCCTTTCCTTCCTCGGACAACTGCTTTCGCCGCGGCACCAGATTTGGTACCGAGCTGCTGAATTCCTGCAGTCCCGGTCCCTCTCAACCCTTCGCCCCTTTTGGGCGAAGGCCTGCTCTCGGCCCTGGAAGTGGTTGTGACCAAACAACCAAACCCCTCTGTTGCCAGACGAACGGGATGGGGTCTCTCAGCCTTAAACAGCGGGAAATACCGGCACCCGCCGGAAAAGAGCTGGCTGTTGGTGCGCTTGGCGTGGAAACAGTCCGTGAGGCTGTAGCAGAGCTGTCAGTACGCGAGGGACCGCGGCAGCCCGCGGGGTGGCCCTTAGCGTTTACTTTCTCCGCACCGGACAGCGGCCCGCAAGGAGCGGAGCAGTTCCGGCCCCTCCAGACGCGGGGACTCCTGCACCTCGCCGGACGGCTGCGGCCCCGCCCGCTCTCAGCACCACGGACAGCTCCGGACGGCGCGGGCGGGCTCGGCCCGCACTCGGCGTTCCGCCCCGCGAGACCGCCCGGCCTTCCAGAGGTCGGGCTCGGCCGGGCAGCACGGGAGTTTCCCGTCACCCCGGACCTCGCGGCCGCCTTTCACGGCGCTTGCCGGCGGGCGATGGTGAAGACAGAGGAGGCTGACACAGCCTCTGGATGCCGAAGCGCCACCTGGCTCGTATCCCCGCTACCCACCGCCCCGGAGAGAGCCTCTGTCCTATCCCGGACCTGGCTCTTCGGCCCTGAGCTGGGGCTGTGTGCTAACTGTTTGAGCGTTGCCTCTGCACCAGCAGGAGGGGTGAAAAGCGAGACGGGGCCGCTCCGCTTCCCCCGTGTCGCATCACTCCGGTTTGACACCGGCGCGGCCGCGGTGAGACCCGGGAGACCCTTTGGACACCCTATGCCCGGTTCCCCTTTGGTTTGTTTCCTCTGGGCCGTGCTATGTGTTTTGCAGGTGGGCACGCCGCGGGAGGCTCCTTCGGGGAACCCGCGGTACGCTCAGGCAGGTTTCGGCGACTCGCTGGGCTCCAGCTCTGGGCTGAGCCGTCCCGGCAGCGGAGCCGCGGGCGGGCTGCTCCGCTGCCCTTGGCTGATGGTCTCTCTTGCAGGATGCAACAGCAGGATGATGTTTAATTACTTCGCTCTCCCGGGGAATTAGCTTGGCCATCGTTAGGGCAGAAAGTGAGAAGGGGAACTCCTCTGGAGTGGGGTACAGAGACAAGGATTGTATTTGCCGCTCCGAGAGTGCTCGCCCTGGCGCCGGTGTGGCAGCTGGGTGCTCGGGAGCTGAATCCGCTTTCCCAGCCGGGCAAGCGAGTCCGGTTCAGACGCTGGGAACCAGTAAGCAGCACCGAATGGAGTTCCTTGCCGTGCCGGTCACCCTGGTTGCATTTACATGCCGCCCGCATGTAACGCCGTTTTGCCTCTCCGGGGCTTGGCTATCCCTCTTGCAGGCTTTGTTGTTTCTTGTTGGGGTGGGGTTTTAACTTTTGTTATTTTCTCCCTTTGCAGAATTTACCTTCCTCCAAATTTACATCACACTTTTGTGCAAATGTGTGTTGTAAGTCACCCTAAGTCCTAATTGTAGCCCACTCGAAAACCCAGAGCGTGGACTGGGTGCAGCTAGGCTGAGCTCACCTGTGGAAAGGACAAAACCCTTTATAATGTAAGAAATTTTCCAAGCCTAGGGGTGGCGGGAATGGGCGGCGAATAACCGTTTCAGGTTGGAATTGCACGTTTTCCCCCTCTTCTATTCTGTCTTGCTGCTAAGCCCACGTCTTCCGCCGGTGACACCACCGGGTTTCTTCCCCAGCAACCGATTTATCGTCGAGCTCCGTCTGCGAGGAAAAGGGGGTACGGGTAACCTGGCCTGTCGGGATGGCCCTTTGCCCTCGTCCCGCGGGAGGAGCCGCCTGCTGTGTTTCGGGGACAGCATCGAAGTGACCCTCACAGTTCATTGGGGGGCATAGCTGACGGGGTCGGAGACCCACCGGGACCGGCGGGGGTCGGGCGGGCGACCCCCGAAGGCGCCCCTCCCCTGTGCCCTCGTTTCACGAAAAAGCCCCGAACTTCCCTCCTCCCTTGGGCTGCTCCCGCCGTCTAACGGGCCGTGCGGCAGCCGGAACCGGTGCCTGTCTCTGCGTGTTTCCAGCCGGAGAGCCGGTCCAGCCAAGCGCCCATCGCATTAAAACTGCCTTTCCATATTCATATGCCCTATTTTTCACAAGTCGCTTCTATTAATGGAAGTGCACAAACGCCAGTCCTCAAAATCTGCAGATTTCAAAGGAACCCAAGTAAGGCGCTTTGCGCTAGCAGCGATAGGTGCTGGACTCGACGGGACCCCCGGGGCGCCCCCGCCATGGCCGCGCCCTCCCCAGGAGCAGCCGCGCTCTGCCGGGGGCGCAGCCGCGGGCCCCTGTTGCGGCGGCTCCCGGCGGCCCCCTCGCTGCTTCGGGCCGTTCCCCGCGGGGGTCGGCTCTCCCGGCCCGGGCACACAAAAGTTGTCCAAGACTGTCTCGTTCCCTCGTCTCTGGGAGCCCATGTAGGGCGCTTTAATTGCCACATTTTCAAACCGAGGTAATGGTGGGACTGTCTTAGTAATTACCTTAATGAGATAACACCTTTCCTTCCCTGAACCTACTCATTATCACGCTTCTTTTTCAAATTCCAACTACAAAGAGCTATACTTGTAAAAAAAAAAAAAAAAAAAAAAAAAGGAAAAAAGGGGGGGGGGGTGAAGAGCTCTGAAATTTGCTGGAGGTCTCGTTCCCTTAAAACAAGCACCTTCCATGGATCTCAGCATATGAACAGAGAACTGTACCCAGTTCTGGGAAAGGTTGCCTAGAAGTAAACTAAACATCTGGGGTACCCCTTAATTATTCTTGGTAGGTGTCTTTAGTTTGACCTGTAGGGATGTGAGGGTGTCAAAGTGATGAATTTTAAGATGTTGGGCTGTGAAGACGTGCAGTGGCAAGACTGATGGGTTTAGGAAGGGAATGGTAACAAGGTTAGCTGCATGTGAAGTGTGAATTGAGATTTTTGCAAAGAGACTGTGATTGCAGATGGGCATAATGTTGTACCCTTGCATGAAATCTTGCTATTATTGTATAATGGTCAGACAGAGTGTGAAATGACTTATTACTTTACTTTTATACTTTAATGAAGTTGGGTAGGGAAGGAGAACTACCAGGAAATTGATAGTGGTGGTGCACAGAAACTATATGACAGGTGCTGATACATTAAATATTTATTTAGGTTTTTGTCACAAACCCTCTCCCAATTTTATGCTATGTCAGAAAGCAAACAAAAATACAACTAGTGGATCTAGACAGTGAAGAAGATACGCAGAATTAGTATTTTCTTCTCCCTCCTCACTTTCTGCAGCATACGTGGTGGGCGTTTCTCTGTGGCAGTGCAGCATATACATAATCTATGTAAAATATGAGACACAGATATCTAGATCCAGGCTGTGCACACCTGGTTTCTAGGTAGGTTTTCGGCTGTTCAACATGCATCTCTCTTCTAGACCTTGATGCAGGCATGCAGTGATTTGTACACTGTTATGCCCCCATTTAAATTCAAGTGTCCTCTTTAGCTTGACATGCATTTCTAAATACCTCTCGCTTCCTTCCATACCAAGTGCAGGTATCCACATGGATATCATTCTAAAAACACGCAGGACAGCATCTGTCTCTGAGTTTTGTACAGCAGCGTGTGGATACACCTGGGCATCTAGGGTGGGTGGGCAGCTTAGCTGACATCTTATCACTTGTTTCACTTGCAATCAGGGTAAAACACCTATTACCAGAATTTGATTCAGTTGTGCAGCTGCACTGGTCTTGATGAATATGGAGTGAGGAAAAGGAACTAGAGCTGCTCCCTCGGGATACTGTCCTTAAAAAGAGGATTTCCCAGGTGACCAACCTCAGGATGCCACCACTGAGAACAGTGTGGCAAATCCTGCACTTAGTGGGTTGTCTCTCTCTGAAAGCAGCTTCATCTACACACAGTAGAGGCACAGCTTCTTGTATACCTTCCCCTCTGGAAGAATACAGCTCATGTTCAAAGAGCTTAAGCCAGCACCCCTCCCACACTGCCCTCCCCAGACCTTGTCCCCAGGGTCAGCACAGCCCTTTGCTGACAGTCTGTCTGTGAGTTTTTGCCCTATATTTTCTGTGGAGTCTGGCACTGTTACATTTTAATCTGAGGTCCAGAACAACAGAATATGAAGAAAACCTGGGAATAATTGCCTACCTCTTCTACATTAGCATACAGTGTAATAACGATGGAAGGACTATGTGAAACAGAGAACACATCTGAGGCCTCATCTTTGTCCTTACAATAGTCTTTCAGATTTCCGTCTCATATTCTTGCCTCAACATCTGAACAAGTACAGTATTTCAGGCTTGAAGCCTGTTTCCATTAAGTCAACCCTGTTGTAGGGTTTGTTTAAAGCAGGATACTGGCCTAATGCAGCACTGTCCATGGAAGTGGGGCAAACACACTGAGGGGCACAAAAGGCCCCCCATGACATAAAAGCACATGGAGTAGCAGCTCCTTGTCAGATTTCAAGCCTGATAGGCTAGTAGGCATGTTGTAGCTTTAAATACTTTGGTTTCATTATGAGAAGGTCTAACAAGAAGAATTCCTGAAAGTTTTAAAGGCTGCCAGGTAAAAGTGATGAATCAGTGCCTGAGTATGTAGAAAGGTGGGTGGGATGTCACAGCAGACACTGCTACCCTAGCACTGTGAAAGAAACAGGCAGCTTCTTTCCAACTGGTGCTCTAAAGCAGGACAGAGCAATGTGGGAAATGAAGGCTGTCAAAACCCCCTGTTTTGTGGATTTGCCACTAGTAATTTGTCTGGATCTTGTGCGTTCAAGTACCGTCACTGTCCCTAGACCAAAACTATGTACTTTTTCTGCATTAGAAGTTCTGAAATAAGGCTGGATTAACATTTCAGCAGAAGCATGATGGGGTCTATGGGAAAAAGCAACAAAGCATGTGTCTGCAAGGGAGCCCCAGTATAGGCACTGGCACCTCAACCATGTTATATCACATGAGTCTAATAGATTAGTGAGCTTTTCTGCTTAAAACAGTGGGAGGCAAGGTAATCACACAGGCAACTTTTTATTTATTGTATTCTTCAGCAGTCTTTTTTTTTCCCCCCTTACTTTCCCCCCTGTCTCTTTTCCCTCATTCTCTTTCCTTCTCTCTTCACCTCACTCTGCTTTGCTGAGCATTCTGCAGCATGCCCTAGGAAGCCCACTCACCTTTCCTGGTTGCTGGTGATGGTCATGGACAGCCTGCCTTAACCAGCACACTGGTGTGTGGCTTGGGCAATGCAGCACAAAGTGTGTGTAGCAAAGCTGTGCCTCTTCCATGGAGACTAAGCTCATTACAGTACAGTACTCTAAAACATGCTTAACCTCCCTAGTCTTGGGTGTTGTATCCCAAATCTACTGCAGAGCATGGACACCCCAATTAGCACTTACAATGCACTGTTGACATTTCTCTGGGCCAGCCCAACAGGAATAATTAGATGTGATATCTAACACAAAGACATTTTTTTTCCCAGCAGAGGGTACAATGCAAAATGAAAGCAACATCTACTGCAATAGCACTTGGCCAGATTTGGCTCTTGCATACAGTATTATGTCTGCAGTGTAACTCAGCTGGCTTCTCTGGTCATACACTGTCTGTGCTCTGCCTGACTGCCATCAGCCTGACCTGCTGGAATTAGTGCTGGGGCTAAAGCTCTGGATGGGCTGCATGAGAAAGCTGTCTTAAACTTCACAGGCTTGGGAAAGCTACTGTACAGCACCCTGTAGGAACCTATGCAGAATGTGCGGAAAAACTTGCTCAGCATAAGATCTTTTCTTGTTGTAAGTGTTGGCTGGTGACTCTGAGGCTGGTCTTGCCATAGTTTCAACTTCCCATCCTGCTGCACACCAGTGCAAACCCAAGCAGACTGGGTTAGGAACTGGGCAAAGTGCTACTGACCAAACTTTGTTCTCAGCAGCAGTTTGCAGGATAGCAGGGGTAGGATTGTGTTATCATAAATCCCATGCCAGCAACCCAAAAAAGCCTATGGAAAAATACATGTGACAGTAAATAGGGAAGAGCTCTCTGCTGCAATGCAGCAGGCTGTCCTCTGACACTGCTAATTGCAGCAACGCATTGAGAATATAAGTGTATGTAGTGAGTATTCCTACTTGGGTTTGCTACCACTACTTGTCTACTTTTATGCATTGCAAACAGGAACTTGGAAAGAACTTGGCAGAGTGAAGAGGATATAAAAATGATAATTTTTCATGTAATAGAGATCACATAGAGATTTCCTTTGTAGTTCACAGCATTTCCATTCCAAGATGCTTGGAGAATTGAAGCATACAAATAGAGAAAATCTGCAAGTGTTGTCAGGTATTATTTATGTATTATTATTTTTGTTGGAAAAGACATGTAAATATAAAGAATTAGAAAACAGAGCTACTAAAATAAATTATAATGGAACCCACAATAAATCTAACATGAGAATGAAAGTATAATGAGAACACATTTTCTTCAGCATAAATACAAATCCTGTCTGCATGCTAAAACCCTATTAATTGGATACTTACTACAGGAATAAATCTTTAAATGTGTAAAAACCCTCCAACTTTCTGCTCTGTGATGAAATATAAATATCATCAGATTTATTAAAGAAAAAATTCTGCTAAATGACTACTTCTCTTACATACTAACTTATGCTTATGCTGCATCTGAAAGGACTCACCCTGATGTGAATATCAGCTAAATGAAGAAAGCTGTAAAAGGAAAAGGTTTAATGTGCTTGAAAAGAAGTTGCTTATATCAGGCATGGCAGGTTTCAGTGAAGTTTTTTACTACAAAACAGAGGGAAGGTGATAGTCTCTTAAGAGACATAATACTTATCCCATGAGTGACATAATAGTTCATAACTCACCAGAGAACAAGGCTCAAGTGAGTCATATATATTTTATGGCACAATTGGGATTAATATCGTACTTCAGAAAGGCATGCATAACCTATTCTATTTATATGGAGAGATGGTTTAAAATTCACCCTCTTCCCTCGGCCTCTTCTCCTATCCTTTGGCATCAAGCTACAAGAGAGGGACTTGGAAAAAAATGAGTGAGGACATTGGGTGAGAAACAGACAAGGTATCAATGTACTGCTACGGCTTTGTCGTTTGCCAGGAGCTGCCCTTGTGTTGGCATGGCAATTGTAAATGCTGATTTTCTAGTGACAGCTGCCCAGAGCCCCAGAGGAAGAGGCTAGTCCTGAGTGCCTGCACTGAAGGTTTTTTTTATTGGCTGGTGTTTTGATAGGAAGGCAGGAGATGATGGCTTCAGTCTCTGCTTGCAGCCTCTGTGGAGGAATTCAATTGCCCCAAATTCCTTCTGTGATGTTATTGTGTTGCCACTGTCCTCAGAGGGGTGCCAGGATGCAGTGTGTCAAAAAACAGGACACTTTGGTGTATCTACTCCTTTTCTGTACCCAACAAATGGGGTGTTCAAAGACAACAGATGTTGGGTTAGAGTCTTGTCTTGTGAAAATCCCATGTTTTGCTCTGTTGAAGGCCTATTCTGTTCTTTTGGATGGATTCATGAAATGTGGCCTGGAGCAGAAATTTAAAACATAAACTTCTTCCATTCCTAAGGAATTGTGTCTCTTAGATTGTATCTAAAGATTGGAGACATCTTAGTTCTCTGCATCAGAAAAAGCACTGGGAAAAACAAAAGCTGCTGAAGATCTAGAGGTAGCGTGTAGCAGTTTGGGAAATTCCTTCATGTGGGCTGAGGGATGTTGGTGGAGGTCAAGGTGTCACTGGGAACCAAGCTGCATGCGCCCCAGAGAGCTCTTAGTGTTTCTGGCATGACCTTACTCATGCTTCTTCCATGCCAAGGGCCATTGTTGGTCAGTAATCTCACCCATCAGCTGCTAAAATAAACCAGCCTGGGACAAGAGATTCACAGGAAAACCGATTTTGTTCCCCCCTGTTTGTGAAAAGGTTCTTTTGGGGCAGAGGGAGATAAGACAGGATGGAGCACCCAAGTGCTGGAAGGAAGAATGCAATTTGGGGCAACTTTGTTGATATGCATGGGGAGGTTTGGCCATGAAGGATTTGCTTTCAGCAGCCTCCTATTGTGGAGAAGCCTTGCCCTAGATGGGAGATCAAGCCAGGCAGTCTTGGGGCTGTGCTGGCAGGCTGCGCTCTGTGCAACAGGGCCAAATGAGCTGAATCAGGGAACTCTGCCACCTCCATGGACCCATCCAGGGTTTTTACACTGGGTATAATGTTTGTTTTCATCTAGGTCTGTCCCCTGTATTTTTAATCTACTGGTTACTTGTGCAGATCTGTCTGACTGTATTGGGATGGAGCCTGCAAGCATGTCTAAGGCAGCCCAAGAGCTTGTGTCCTCCCTTTTGTCAGTGGAGAGCTGGAAAACAGTAGCAGGACTTCTGAGACATAGGAAAGCTGTCTGAGGGGATCTGAGCCTCCTCCAGTGTTCTCTCTTTGTTTTTTTCCCCCTTCTTCATGTAATAAAGGTGCGGTTGAGATTGGGCGCAGGATCCCCTGGAGTGCATTTTTTATTTCTTTTGTTCTGTAGAGGTCGTAACAGAAGCTGTAATACCTGGGATGAAGGTGTTACCTGCCTTGTTACAAAGATCTTAGTGAAAGAACAACTCAAATTTTTGACCACTTCCAGGGAGGAGCATGGGCACCTAAAGATTTGGGCCCTCAGCACTGTGGGCCTTGCAGCTTGTTGGGCAGCTTGTGCAGGTGTACAGGTCGGAAAGACTGATAGTAAGATCTACAGCTTTTGATGGGGGCTCAAAAGGTCTCGTTGCGTCTTTTATTGATCTTAGTTTTACGTGAAATAACTGACTCAACCATACAAGTATTGGCAACTTTGGCGCCTCTCTTTCTTTGCTAGCTCTCCTGTCAAATTACAGGGAGTTTGTGAGCTTTTTTAAACTAGCCTGGAGGGACTGATTCACTAGAATGATCCTACACACGAACAATGGTAAATAATATTTTGAAGGGCTATCTTTGTTTGAGCTACCAGTATTGGAGAGTATCTTTTGTAATAAGCGACTCCTATATGTATAATAGCGATATGCTTAAAGGATACATAACCACCATTTTCCAAGTACTCTTAGCAGAAAGCATTTTATACCACATGGTTGTTTTATTGTGCACATTACTGTGATTGTTACAAACCCTTGCCAATGAATGACAAATTTACATACACATCATGTCAGCCGGCAATATTTTGCAGCCTTAATTGCTTTAGCTTCAGGCATTCTGTGTCAAAATAGAGTGTGTTACGTCCTGCAAGTTGCTCTGTTTCTTTGCAACAGTTAAATTATTCTGTAATTTGCCTGTTTTCCTTCTAATGCATTGTCCATTAAGTCACTTAATAATTTATGATGTAAAATGTATGATGCAACCTTAAACAGCATTTAAAACTATCTTGAGGTGTTTCAGTTGTTATGGCAGAAAGGCTGAAAATCTTAAAACACATTTGTTCAAAACATTTTTTAATAGCTTTTTGCCTGCCCTAAGAACAACTTTATCTGTATTTATCTCGCCAAGTTTGGCTGGTGAAGTCCAAGGCTGCAATTCCTGAGCAGAGCAGCCAGCATGGAAGAGAGGCACAGGGGGATGAGCTGTCAGCACACCCTGCTGGGGCAGGAGCCAACTTTGGATCCAATGCTGCAATGCTTCTGTACACTCATCATCCCTTACTCGTGTGGATACCCTTTAGTTGTGGAACAGCCCCTGTGACAGCAGTGTGTGAGTAAATTCTATATGACTGGGTTTTCATGTGTTGCAGAAGGCCTTTCACATTTGCCACTGAGCTCCCAGTGAGAAGAGACAACCAGAAACTGTAATTAAACTGGGAATGAAAAAGCCTTGTCTATCCATCCACTTCTACTCTTCCACTGCCCTGATCTGCTGTGTGTTTATTGTGCAGTCTCCAGGGGCTTTATGCTAGAACTAAAATTAGTGTCCAAACCACGTGGCCAACTGAAATTCGTATGAATGCATAGTATTCTGCTTGTCAAAAGTTTGGTCTGAAGGTGGTTGCTCTGCTTGTGCCTGGGTGGCCAACATTCTCCTTTGGTTGAGTTCCTTCTAGAAAAGTTCTCAGGACAGACAGTTCTGAGCAGTTGCCATGCTTCATCTTGCGTGTTAGGGATGGAGGAGCTGGAAGTGATTTCCAGGTGCAGAACTAGGAAGGCTTGCAGATTGAAGGTGGTTTAACTAAACACTTAAAAATTTTCTTGCAGAAAAAGAAAGTCTTCCCAGGCATGGAGGGGACAAGGACATCAGTGCCCAGGCACTGAGAGCTAATCAGCACTAATTTAGCATTTTTGCATATGAAGCGAGTGATGCAGATCTGTCTCCTTTTCTTGAGCTGTGAAACAGTTATGATCTGTTTTACTACGCACTTTGTGGGGGGAAATCACTCTGACAGAAAAGGTTTTTATCTACCTGAAGGTTGCTGGCCGATTTCCTTGCTGTGCTACTGCAAACATGATTTAAGAGCCTCAAGAGTTGCAAGACTTTGGTACAGCCAGGCTTATACTACTGCTCACTAACAGTGTGTGTCTGTTTCTTCTACTGTTTTCTCTTGTAAGACTCTATGTCCTAGGATCCTTCTCTCCTGATACATCAGTTTCCCTAAGCAAAACCAAACATCTTGTAATCAAAAGGATGTGTGACCTAGGGTATGTACACAGACAGAAGCACCACTTGCCCATGAACTGTGTGTGCTCACTTCTTTGGGAACGACACAACGTTTGCCAAGAATATCTGTGAGGGGAGAAGGTCAAGCTCAGTGAGATGGTGTTGGTGGAAGTGCCTTGGGAAGGGTGCTCTGTGCTGTGTGCAGCCCCTCCCATTTGTGGGCAAGGACAGCATCCCAGATGATTTCTCATCCATGACCTGGAAGTGTGGCTGCATTTCATACACATGTTCAAAAGCAAAGACAGTGATGAGCAGGTGAAGAAGCAGAGACACTGCCTTCTATTAGCTATCACACAGCTGTGTCATGCCTCCCTCTCTGCTTCAGTGGTTATTGTCTTGTTGGGAAGCAGATTCACCCCTTGTGAAAAATCATGAGTGTTGATTGTTAGAAAATGATCAACAGGTAAAGAAATGCAGTCTTCAGTGGTCAGGGCTGTTTTTCTGGACTGACTTACAACTCAAGAAAGTTGAAAGGCTGGTGTAAGCAGGAGCCCAGACCTGCTCTATGGCAAGCATTCGAGCTGCTTTGTTTGTCTCCATATGTTGAATGGGAGATGGATGGACATTACATCTTTACTTGTCCATTGTGCACTGTTTCTAGCAGCTTTGTACTCTACTCATAATGTCTCATCCACAGATTTTTTTCATTGCTTTCTTCTGGTTTCTGTGATTTGCGGTGCTGAAAAGGTGTCTCTGAGCAAGAAGCTCCTCTGCTGAGGGGTTTCGTCTGTTGACAGGTGTTTCTGCTTCTGCCTGTTCCATTCCTGTGAGAGCTAGACCTGAATTTGGTAGTGTATTCAACTTACAAACTTCCCCAAGGCCAGGAAAGTGTGGAATCACACAGGTATATACTTGGCTCAATCTATTCCCAATGAGAAATCCCTGATGGGCGGTGCCTTGGAGAAAGATCTTTGCGTAATTAGAGCTGCACACCCCATTTGCTAAGGGGCCAGAAGGAGAAATTTGCTGATTCGCCAGTGAGGCTCTCAATTCTTGTTTTCACGTTTAGGTTTCTGTCTTTCCCACCTCTGAAGTTCTCAATTTGGCTTGAATACATTTTAAATTATAACAAATATCCTGATACTCACACCCCATGAAAGAGGGCAGAAGGCAGGGGGCAACTCTTGGCTGTGTTCCTGTACTGAATTTAATTTTTCATTGATAATTAGACGCTCAGAGCCACCTGATATTTTTGACCAGCGGGAAACAAAGGCCCACTGATTGACTCCAGGGATAGATGCAAACAGCCCCCACTGTGCTCATGCAGCAGCTTCACAAAGACTCAAAACAAGAGCTGTGGCAAATTGGCTCATCCGACAAGTTTTGACTGGCCCATGGTGTACAAGTAGTAAATTGAGAACTGGTATTTCTGAGAATTATTTATTAGCAAAGCCCAGTGTCTCACTCCTGTTGTAGTTATTCTTTGCAAACAGCTTTTTACCAGTTTGGGTGAGCAAACTACAGCACTTCATTATTCTTCTTTTATTTGGGCAATTATTAAAAGACAGCCGAGGTCTGTTCTGACGCAGCAGACTGCAACTGTACCCAGCTGGGCTGATACCTTAACAGTTAGGCATTATGTGTTTAATTGTATAAAAAGATAATGGGATGTATTTGCGGGAATTTATTGCAATGCAAACAATAGAAGATTATTATTTTGAGAGTCATTTCTGGTGCTTTTTGTGTTGTAAAAATTCTAAATAAAGGTGTCATGGTGACAGTTTCTAGTGAACTGACCACGCATAAGCATTTAGTACAAAAAAAGGTGTGAAAATACTAGACTGAGACCAGTTAGCAGAAATCAGAGCTATACATGCTGAGACCTGCAGTGTTAAACCAAATCAGAGTAAGTCATGGATGGGGATTGATAACTCTCATTGTTTGATTTCTTCTTTTTTTTTTTTTTTTTAATAAAACCAACAGAATGATGTACAAGAAAACAAAACAATGACTGTTTTTCATTAGCTATATTTTCTCCTGAAGCACTTCTCTTAGGTAAGTTGACAACAGAGTGCTGTTGCCAGGGTCACATGAAATAGGAAAAAAAAAGGTCCTGGCCCATATTGTGGCAATGCTGCTGTGTGAAGAGTAAAATAACTATTAGTCTTTTGCAGTAAGATTCCCTAAACAGCAAATAACATCTGTGTTGGTGAGTCTGTGCTCTGCTGGAAACATTTTTTTGTGTGTGTGGAATGAGAACACAATTGTCCTGGGGTATTTTCTGAACATGTTCATAGAAATGAGGTTACTGGTACTGATGAAACTCTTGCAGAATGGTCACTTCCTTCCCCAAGGAGAACCTTAACTGTTGAGTACTGAGGTACTTGGAAAGAGTGTCTTTTTTAGGTGAGAGACATAGAATGAGCTTTTTCTCTTGTGTTTATTTGATCTGGGTGTTGGGGACAGGGCTAGATCAGGAAGCGGAGGACATGCAAAGCCTTCTTTTACTAATCCCAGGAGAAGGTAGGCAGCAAGCAAATGTGCAGCCCAGACAGAGTGAGGCTGTGGAAAAAATGTCCACTCATGGGTGGTCCTACTTGCCTTGCCCCATCAATTCACTTGGAAGTAAAGCAGGGATAACCCTCCAGAGTCCTTGGAATGTGAAGGGCCCTTTTGGAGAGAACAGAGGTGTCCGTGCTGACCATCTTTCCAGGTGCTGGCCATCTTTCCAGGTGCAGGCCTGTGCAGAGTCCCAGTGATGTGAGAAGCAGAGCCAGGGAACTATTGACATGTCCCCCAGCCTGCAACTGCACAGGCGCCTCTGTGCTCGCCCCCATCCTGGAGCTCAGTGAGCACCTCCTGCACTTGACATATCAGAGAGACCTAGGGACTTAGAGTGACATCCTCACTTGTTTGAAAATTTGAAAAGTATCCCCAAATGGACTCCACTTTTAGGCTGTCACATTAGTGACAGTTTGGCTAGAGTTTTTCAAGTTCCTAAGACTGGGGTGGCTAAACCAGGGATCAACTAATAGCTTGTGGCCTTCACGGTGATGGGAGCTAATGCTCCCTGCAGGCACACTGATGTTCTTCTGCCACCAGAAGTTAAATTTAGGCTATCCTTATAGACACATGCAGCAGTTGCGCTGAGGTGCCTGTGTGACACATGATAGTGAGACCACACAGGTACCACGACTGCTGTCCCCCAGCAGCATTGTTTTATCCTTTCAGCCTTGGACAAAACAACACAATTATGTGAACTAAAGCTGCTGTCTTGGATGATGAGAAATTCTTTTGCAGCCTTGATTTTGAATTCATTTGAACATGTTGCCTACAAGATGTAGACAGAAGTGAGCTGTGCCTTTAACTGGGCCAGTTGTGTATTCTGTTGGTGTCACTCAAGTAAAGTGAAGCTTGGCAAACTATAAAGGCATCTATTTAATACTAAAAAATCTTATCCTGATAGAGTTTTTCCATTCCCATGATCTGTTTGCACCGAGGTTAGCCAGACCCTGGGCAAGTTGAGGCATTCTCAGCCCCTGGAGGGGCTCATCTTTCTGCAAGGAGAGCCTGGTCTATCTTTCCCCCAGCAAATCCTACACAGCTGGCTCTGCCACGCAGCCCTCCCTGCAGCATCCTGTTGGTGCTCATCTCCCGCAGGCAGTGCTTGGAAATCCATTTGCAGCCAAGTCTTTCTGTAACCATGGGGCTTGTTGAGCCCTTACACAGGTAAATAAGTACAAACCCTTAGTCTTGTACTCACAATTTGTGGTTTTAGTACAATCAGCCACCAATTTTCTGGTTCTATTAAACAACCAACTGAATTTCCGTGAAATGGATTTGACCCTAGACCTGAGATGTACCTGGATTTAGCTGTGCTGGGCACTGCTATAGCCCTTCTCCAGCACAAGGAATTGTAGATCTGTAGTTTATCTCCTAGAGTGGCCTGTGCTTCTGGTAAAGAAAGGAATTAGATGTATGGAGGGCTTAAGACCAAGGCAGAGTAAGTATGCAGAGATCAATTCTTTGAGGACAATTAATGGCAAAGTACACAGGGCATATGGGCCATGACTATATAATTTACTGAATATGTTCAACCTCCTCGAAGTGGAAAACTGCCCTGATTTGACAGAGTAAAGAAATAACATAAAAATGGAAGGACAGTTGTGGTCCAGTTGTCAGAGAGACTTGAAGTTAATGTTGAACATTTGAATCGAAGTGAAGTGAAATATCTCAGGCACATAATCTGCTCATTAAAAATACTGCTTCCTGATGGCTGAAACTGAAATCTTCAAATGTTTTCAGATAGACAAAAATAGAAAAAATGAAATAATAAAATAGCTTTGGGATTTTTTTTTGAAGTTAAAAGTTCTGATTTTTTAGATCTAAGGGTCATATTTTGACACCTGATGTGGCTAAATACAACTAAACCAGACATAAGCACAAAATATTATTTATTTCTTCTTATTATGAAACCCAAATACCTTTTCTTCTTGTCAGCTTAAAATAAAAGGTTATTTTTTTCACTTTAGCCACCAAACTGAGGATTCAATTATTTGCATACCTCTGGTTGTAAGATATTCTAATATTTATTTTGCTGCCACTGCTGCTGGAAACACAAGAATTATCTGCTGCTCTGGTAGGAAAATAGAATTTAAAAAACCCCTGAACACATAGGTCCATTATTTCCATTTCACAATAATTATGCAGTGTGTTAAACAATGTACACTTCCATCTAATGCAAAGCCCGCTACCTGGAAATACACAATTACCATAATACCTTGCTGGTTAGACATACGGTGAGACTACGATTATGCAGAATGTTGAAGAACTTTATGTATAAAATTATTCTTGAGGAGAAGAAGGGAGGAAAAAAACCCACGAAGTAAAAAGCTAAGCCAGCACATTATCTAATTCTCAATGTAAAATAATGCAGAAGTGCGGAAGATGAACATCTGATTTGTCACATCTGATACGCTAATGTTTTATCCAAAAGGAAGAACACATTGTAACATGCTCATTCATCTGCATAAACACCACCTGGCCCTTTACAGGCACCTACTCAAGTAACAAAAGTTAATGGCAGCCCATTTGTAGCCATTTCACTGGTAGAGATGGAAAGGGTTGGGGTTTTTTTTCTTTTTAAAGTAACATATTTACACGAGTGTCTGTTGAGGAACAGCTTCCCTCTCAACGCTTTGAAACCTCATTCTCAGTGACTGTAAATTAAGGAAATGTTAAAGAAATGTTAGAAAATATTATTTAAGCCTGTAGTGAGCGTGCTTACCCACAGACACAGACACATACACACGCACACACATACACAAACACACATAGTTTTTAACCCCTGGCCCTCTACTGCTGTGGAAACACACCAGAGGACTGTAATGCAAATCTGTATTTACCCAAAAGCGTTGCTCTGGTCATGATCTAAACAGCAGCTAGATATAGTTTCTAATGTATGGCTGGGGATGAAATAGATTTGTTGCTTGTTATTTTTTTTAACTGGAGCATCATGGTGGCATGCTTGAGTAAACATGCCTTTGTGCTACATTACACATATGCGTATATCATCACTTTGCTTTCAGACTAAAATAAAACCTGGGCAACCAATTCACTAAAATGCTGAACACCAGTTCTGCTGCCTTCACAACAAATGTAGGTGGGAAGGTGTGAAAGCTAGAATAAATAGGTGAAATATAGAGCTATGAAAAGGGGTTTTTTTTCCTTTTTTTTTTCCTTTTTTTTTTCCTTTTTTCCTAGGTCTGGCTGAGGTTCATGGCAGCAATTAGGAGCAGTACTGCAGGAGGTGCAGCAGGACCTGGGTGGTCCTTTTCTGGGGGGGTGGGGTTGGGTGAGGTAATCTCCAGCAGCACTTTCCAACCTGAACTGTCCTCCAGCTCTGTGTGTAGCCTCCCCATGGGCTTCTTGGCTGAAGGAACCTCTTTCCCAGCTCCAGGGTGTTGCTGGAGCTCTTGGAACATGGTGGTTGTTTCCAGGTATGTGGTGGGGTGACTCAGCGGGTGTCTGGCTGGCCTCAGATAGCAACTCTGAGAAGAAGAAGGCTGGAGGTCCTTGCAGTCATTAATCCATTCTTGGCCAGTGGCTTCAAGTGTCTGGAAAAAGACCATGGCTCGTACATTTGAGTGAGTCCGTGTGCAAATGTGATTTGCTCCAGGTGCAAAGTTGGAGGCTTTGAAGAAGAGTGGTAACAAGATTTGGAGAGCTGAACTCCCACACCCCTCACCAGGAGGGTCAATATGCTGTCAAGAGTAGGACCTTACACTGAGGCAGGCTCTCGTCAGGGCCCCATCAGTCCTTAATGTCCCTGACCAGCCCATGGTGTTCCCACCCACAACCTGCCACTGGCCCAGGAGCCTGGTTTCATCTCTCCTCATGTAACAGTTGTAACACAGAGCTCCCTCACCCAGGCAATCCTCTGACTCACAACCATGCTGCTGGCACAGAAGGTCAGTGTGAAGCTGCAGGAGCTAAACACCAAGGTGCCTTGGGGGGGGTCAGGTGGGAGCTGTTAGCAATTATTAAAGAAGATAAATAGGCTTGATGAGCAGTCAATCTTAAATACTCCTGAATGAGCCTGCTGCTGTCCCTTGCCACCTGAGGGATCATGATGCCCATAATGTGTACTGGACAGGAGTTACCATTGTGCCTTTTGCCTTCTAGATACAGTCATACAGTCTCTCTCTGTGGGACAAATCCAGAAAGCTGCAAAGAGCTGGTAGCTATGGGTGATCCTTTTCTGTGTGGGATTTCTGAGGTAATGGCTCTCTGGCACCTCCCTTGTGTTTGTGGGAGAAGCTTTCTATTGCTCCCCTGGCGCAGCCCAGCATTAATCACAATATTTTAGCTTCTGACAGTACTGCCCCAAACAGTGCTTTTAGTTAAGAGCCCCGTTTTTTAGCACGTGTACATCTAAAAAGGCTCCATAAGAATCAGTGTAGATCTTCTGTATAACTATGGGATCTACAAAGCAAAAGAGAGAAGTAGAAGGAAATGAAGGAAAACAAGCAGGTTCAAGCCTGATACCAAGGACCTCGATTCCACCTTCCACAAAACTGCCAGGTACAATTGTCTTCCCTTTACTCACATGAGTAAATATTCATATCGTACTTTCTTTCTTTCATGTACCTTCTCACACTTTCTTTTTTCCTGATGTTCTCAGAGATGTCTTTCTTTAGTCTGTTGCCAGTGCTCTAAGTTTAAATTTTAAGTGGATATCTGTTGCCAATGCTCAAAGTTTAAGTTGAAAGTGGATAATGGTCCCCATAAAGTTGGGTCCCTTTGTCAGAACTCCTGGGGATACAGTCCCAGTTTGATGAAATTGGGAGTTGCTGAATTAACAAAAGACTAACTAAAGATAGGACTTTGGGTTGTGGCAGAAATCCTGTTTTACTAGCAATTGTTTTTAAAGAATCCTATGACAAAATATGTAAGTTTTTACATGTTTGTTCCTGTATGTTTTGGTTTTTTTTGTCAAGTAAGACTGTATTTATCAATATTGTGATCTGGGCAAGTGCCTCATTGACAATGTGGACCTTAGCTTGCACCCTTGCTACCTTCCTCCTTAGAGATCCCAAAACAGTAGATGCTATTTGAACCAATTTCCTGAAATCAGTTGCAGTTTTGTTCTCTCTCTCTGGTATATGTCAGCTCTCAGTCACACGCAGAAATCTTGTGAGTAGCAAAGGGAACACTGCTGTCATCATTCTCTCTGCATACCTTGATAGAAAGAAAGGCTATTTCTCAAAGTGCCATTGTACATGTGCAGAGGGGCATAAACTGAGTCCAGAGTACATCATAGCTACATGCATATTCGATATAAAAATGTTCCTGTTAGCCCAGTCTGCTGAAGAAAGGGTAATGTCAAGAGAATACTTATCTTTTTTGCCTGTGAGGGAAAACAGATCTGAGATCAATGGGAGTCCTCAAAGGTAAGTTGAGATGGTCCCTTTAAGAGTAATCAATGTTCTGTATTTTTTAGCCCCAAGGGAAGGTAGTTTTCTGTCTGCTTTTTTCTTTTTTTTATTTTCCAAAGAAATACCATTACCTCTCTTACTGCTTCATTTATAACAGTATATTCTATCAGTAATAACTATTCCTATTGTAACAAAGTGTCCAAAGCATTTTACAGAGGAACTAGGTAGCTCCTACCCCAGAAAGTCACCTTGCCTGTCTCTGGAGGGAGGGACAAAGGCTGCTAAGTAGAAAGCAGGTCTCTTTCAGGTGGGGCAGGGCAGGAGGAGTGACTGTGTAATGAGGATTATTCCTTCCTCTGGAATTATGGTAGCACCGTTGGGTGCTGGCAGAGGTGGTCAGCCACTAAGGCCTGCCAAGCAGAATGCCAATTGAGCCTGGGAGAATGAAGATGGCCTCCTACCACAGAGGTCAGAGAGGGGTCTTATCCAACATTCCCTCTGCTGGCTCTGCCTCCATCAGGGTTTTAAAACAAATGCATCTTTAAGTGTCAGGTATTTGGGTTCTTCAAAGCACATTAGGGTTTCTGTGTCCTCGTGAAGCCACATACCTTTTAAAATCTCCCTATTGATGTTGTAACGAAAAGCATGTGAGAATTGAACCCACACCTCCTGGGACCTTCAACTAAAACCAGTGAGATGCAGCACCTTCCTGGTGAGCGTGGCACTGGTGACATGCTTTCCCACTCTCTGCAGATCCCAGGCTGTGCACCACCAAAAACCCCTTCTTTCTTCCCTGTCCAAGTTATCTGCACACACGTTTAATAGACCAGGCTGGGACCTAAAACTTTCCCTAAGACTTTGTAGTCTTAGACTCATGGCTGTTTCTTGCATTCACAGTAAGAGCAAAGCACTTGCAAAGCCCAGGTGCAGAGAGCACCGTGGCCTGAGCAGGAGCACCGTTGTGGTGTAGCTGAAAGAATTTTGAGCCTTACCTAGAAATAAGCAGCTTTATTTGGACACATTTATGAATACAGATATGGGTGCATGCTTGCATGCTGGGCTTACAGAAAATCTAAAATTACTACTCTCTGCTGATGAGTAGACTGTCTGAAAAGTATATAACTCCATTCTGAAGAATTGTTGTCGAATTTAGCAGTTAAGCGTGAAAAGTGATTATTTTTTTTTCCAAAATCAGTGATGTTTTTAGCAGTTATCTGCTGCAAATGTGAGCCTGGTTGTTTTGTTTATGCCCCTTGTGCATCTGTAACTGAAATAATTCAGTCTGTGGTATTAGATCAGAATCTAGCCCACTGATTCATCATTAGAATACATTTGGTAACGAATATAAAATGTTATACATGGGAGCAAAACGCATGGCAGAGTACTTTTACCGTTCTGCTCCTTAGAGCTTAAATGGAAGAAATTCACAAGCAGCTTTATAGTCCACTAGTGAAAATAGACTATTATGCACAGCCAGTCATACGTGCTTATCTTCTGGGTTTAAGTGGATTAAATAAGGTGTTATTTACAAGGAAATAAGGTTTTTGAAATTACTGGAACTTAGAGAAAGCTCTTTCTCTGCAGCCCTGTGTACAAGCTTTCCATCAAGAAATGTAGATGGATTGTTATGTTTCAGCTGGTATAACTGCTGTCCTTTTGGAACAAAGGACCAATTAGAAATTATTTGTTATAAAAGCCACTTTCCTTCTGTTATAAGAGCCTTTGTCTTTTGCTGACCCTTTTCAAAGTTGCAGTTTTGCAAAAAAACCTTGAGAGAAGGAAGCCTTCTTGTCTTTAATCTAAGAGCAAAGTAAGAGCCTAAGTAACTGTCTGTGGTCCCACTTTAATCAAGTTAATTCAGCCTGCTAGACTACAGGCTTTGCTTAGTACAAAGAGACACTCAGATGTAAGCTCATGAGTGGATACTTTCACAGGGCATTCGACTAAAAAACAGCTCTATGAGATAAGAGATCAGGTCCAAGAGGAGTCAATGACATGGCATACAGGAGATTGATAGGGACTGGGAAGGATGCTGGGTGTTGTGGAGGAGAGGTGTAGTGGCAAAAGCCAGCTGGGCCCTGTCTCTGGCATAATTTTCTTTATAAGGTGCTTGTGAAAAAGAAGTGCACCATGATGGACCTTTGTTTAGTTCAAAGGTTTTTACCTCTTTATTCTAAAGCCCCATTGTGAATTCACAGGGCTTAAAATATGTATCACTGTCCCTTTCATTTTATCCTTCTGAAAGAAATCAAAGGCAAATAAAAAAAAAGTTTTTTTCCGATGAGCCTAGTCTGTTTGAAATTGTGTGCTGTTTGTACATATGGTGTCTCCATATTGTGTGTTCAGGAGAATCTTTTTGAATTTTGTATACAAGTTGGGTAGACATTTTACTTGGAAAAAAAAAGGGGGGGGTGGGATAAAACAAAAGAATTCCAGGTAACTCCTAGGTAGGTAAATTGCTCTTTCTACTCTGCTTCCCAAAGAGAAACTTTAAAACATATTTTAAAAGAAAGATCACCAAAACTTTCTATTCTCCCATTACAGCATCATTCTTTTTCCCCCTCTTTTCCTGTACTATAAAATTTGTGGACATTCATTTGACATTAATTACTGCAATCCTTCACCTCTGCTTTTATCAGCTCTTAATTTATAAAACAACACCATTTAAACATAAATATATCTTTCTTCTTTCCAGAATCTTAGCTTAGGCAGAAGAAACAACAAATAAGACTGAATACATAATAAAATCCACAGGGTTTAGTTCTGCTTCTTTCCACGAATAATAAATACAGTAATGTAGCTGCATTACTCCACATCATATGCAGAAGAATTTTGTCTTGATCGTTACTAATTGTTTGAGGATACCTCATTTGCTGCTGTGGGCATATTTTTCATTTAGAAGGAGAGAATTTTGTGCTTTCTCTGTTCGCAGGGCACTCAGTGTTCTCTGCTGACATATGATATGTAGTTTAAATTCTATCTTTTATCCGCTCAATACATTTAAAGCATAATCTCAGTGATTGACAGTTTCCATGAAAAAAATGAAATGATCTGATTTTACTGTGAAGACAGAATAATCTGTTAACAGAGCAAAAATATTGGTGACACTACAGTGTTTCCAAAGGAAATATTTTGTGCATCATCCTGGGATGTGAATCAAAACAATCATGACAGGTGAATGAAAAGAAGAAAATTAAGATATAGCTACAAACAAAAGCAGCATTAATAATTCAGGTAAATAAACTTCAGTATACAGAAAGGAAGCATGCTGTCAAGGTGATGGAGAATGTTTCCTCAAGTACAGCACATCTAGGCAGCAGAAAAATATACAGTGGTTTAATGTTTTACATTTCCACAAGGGCTTTCTGTATCCCTAATTTCACTCCCCTCGTTATGTTTTCCCAGTTAATATTATTTAGTATGGTCCATAAGCTAAACACAGCTAAATGAGTTTGGCTTCTAGTATGGTGAACTGCATTACAAATTTGAGGTACAGAGAATGGCTGCGCTGCAAGTGGGGTGGGTGTCTCTTCCTCTTTAATACACTGCAATTTATTGATATTCAGCTTTAACTGGCATACAACACTGCCTTCTCTGCCTAGCTAGCTCTGCTCTTCTGGCTCTGGGAGGGACTTAGGTCCTCTTCTGGGCTCTTTCAGCAACATTTTAATGTTCATGGAACTTTATTTTTTATTAGCCATGCAGTTGGGCCCAACTCCACCCAGATGCAGGCAGGCTCACCAATGATAGTTGTGTGCTGTGGAGCACTGTTCCAGGTTGGTCCTGCTGCTGTCCTGCACCACCTGGCCTTCAGAGGTGCTTCTCCACCTGCAGTGGAGACCACCACTACCCACAGGGTTTCCAGTCCTACCAACCTAACAGGAGAGAACTGGGCGGCAAGGCCACACTGCAAGGGCAGGCATTTGAGTGCTCTGGCAGGCAGCCACAGACTCCCTTCCCCTGAGGAGGGAGAGTGAAGACAACCTGCCTCCATCCTCCTCTTGGGGAGTGGGCTTTAGCTGGTGGGAGTTACCTCTGGTGAGGTTCAGTGTGTTTGCCATGAGCAACTTCTGGGCACGGGAGAGAAAGAATAACAGGTGGGAGGCATCGGTGTGATTTTTTTTTTTTTTTTTTTTTTTTTTTTTTTTTTTTTTTTTTTTTTTTTTTTTGATTCCTGTCTACCTTTCAATCACAACTAATCTCAGATTTTCCTCTGGTAGCTCCATAGCTCTTTCTTCCTAAAGCTCATGCTCTTGGAAACCAAACCTGGGCTAATTGAATACTTTCATAACAGCTGTGCCTTTAGTTGTAGTGTTTTCTCTTTACATTCTCACTTAGGGCAGGAAGCAGTAAAGGCCCAGGTTTCTCCAAGATTTTAAATGACTGCATATAGTCTTACAAAACACATTAAATACCAGTGATGTAAGAAAAAAAATCAAACAACAACCCACAAACTGCAGGAGAAAAAAACAATTTGTACACATGACTCCAGCACAAACTCCGCTGTTTCAGTGTTTATAAATATTCCTCTGTGGAGAGAAGCGTGTGTATTATAATAATTATGCATTAGTTCCTCATTAGTAGGGGGTAACATCCATGCTGTTTCTTTTTCCTCTAGTGTATTTTTGATAGGTTAACATTTTAAAAATTCTTATTTAATGTAACCAGGAGACTGTATGTACTCATGGCTGCATGTGTGAGCATCCCCCATGGGCAGGGGGATGGCACTGCGACCTGCCTGTGATCTGTCATGGAGTGAGCTGCCAAGACTGGGTAATGAGGAATCCGTGGACCTGTAACACGTATGAAATACTGCTGCTGTGAGTCACTTTGGTTATCGGGGCCGGGGGCCTTGGAACCCGCAGCATTAAGATCACTGACTCTGCATGAGTCTGCGGCAACCCCCTGGCTGTGCCGTAGCTCGCAGCCCCTCATGTGCTGGCCGGCAGAAAGCAGGGCATGGCAGGTGGCTGGGGGAGTGTGGCCGTGGCCTTGGTAGCCTTTGTGGACACCGAGTGTGGCAGACTTGGTCTCTGGCAAGACTAATCAACTCATTTCACTCATTCACTGTTGAATGATTTGATGGTGAAATGATTGTATTTTTCCGGGTGCTGATTTTTAATAGCACTTCAGATATCGAGTGTTTGTGAAGGGAAGGCAGTGGTGTTGTATATACTTTTCATTCATCACAGTCCTGTGATTTTCACTAAGGGCCAGAAAAGGATGCCTTGACACACTATTTCATCTTTTTTCACTTTCCTAAATAATAAAAGCTGACTAAGTGTCTTTGCAACTTTGTTTGTGGCAGAGGCTTGTGTCTGCATATAGACTGTATTAATCCTGGAGAGAGATCCAAGATAATGAAGGAATGAAACACTTCTGAGACTTTTCTTACTGTCACTCCTGCTACTACAATTATAATTACATTATAGAAAGGAAATTAGTGCTAACCTGAGAGGAGCAACTCCACTGTGCATTTTACCCCATCATTAATTTTCTTTGTGGCCTCCGAGTTAAGATGGCAGTTTGTAGAATTGCAGAGCATGAGGATTCTTAACTAACCCTTTCTGTTTACAGAAAGCAAATTGACTTAGGAGCAAATCGCCTTCACACTGTTTAGAATGACAAAATAGTACATCAAGGAAAAATATACTAATTGATGGCTTTCTAAATAAAGCATGAGCATAGACTTATACTAAATTGGTTGTCTTGTGCCTCAAATTAATCTCTTCATTATATGGCACTAGGCTGAGTATTTTGTGTTTCAATCCATCTTTTAGAACAGCATTTGATTAATCAACTTAATGATGACAGTTTTTAGCTTGTGACAAATGATACATTTATGCAGGCAATGTTTCAGATGATCCATGCTATTGTAAGCATAAAGAAAAGAAACATCAATTTAGAAGATTAGATTATTATGTCGTGTTTTATACTCTCTATAGTTTCTTGAACAAAAAAAAGTGAGGTTTAGATTATAAGTAGACTGTTGCCTGAAACTAATAATATTAAATAAAACTTATATATCTAGTCTCTGCCTTTCCACAGTAAATATTTTGCTCAAGAATAACATTAACTGTATATTCAGTCAAATGGTAATGAGAACTTAATCAAAAAAGAAATCATTGCAGTTGACAATGTGATCACAACTGACCTTGTTTTAAAAAGTCAAAACATTGTTAGCAATGCATTTATGTGTTGCACCAGATATAAACTAACTCTTCTTCACAGAAACCAAACCTATTTTATGAGGTGAGAAATCAGGCAATGAAACCTGAACAGTAACAAATGAGGGGTATCAGTCTTCACTCCAGAGCTCCTATGGGAGATTTGAATCCCCTCCTCAGAGGTCGGTGACAGGGCACATCGTCACCAGCACAGAAAGACTCGTAAACCGTATTTGGCTCCTTTCACCTAAGCGTAACGAGAAGGAACCCAGCTGCTTCAGGGGAGGAGTTTTTGTAGGACTGAACTTTCTTCTGTACTTGATGGTGCAAAATGGTGCTTGTACATAATGCTTCCATTACCAGGAGGGCAGAAGCAAGTGTTTAATTACAAGCATCTCCTCAGTGTTTCAGAAAGGTTTTTATTCCTATGCAGTCTGTGTAGCCTGCCATACTGAAAAGTCATATTTAATATTTTGCTAATTTCCTCCCCTGATTTTATTAGCTAGATGTGAAATGGTAGTCTCAGAAACATCTAAAAAGTGAGATATAGACATGACCTACAAATTCAGTCCATTAGTCTTTAGCCAAATAAATTTTTTTTAAGGGGAAAAATTCTACACATTTGCGATACCAAAAATATTGATTTTAAAGTCATTAAAGCTCAAGTATCCTATGAATAATCTTTTCAGTTAGCAGGCCACCGCTGTTTGAACTCTGCCAGTTTCATCACTGGCAAAAGGACTGC